>NC_061101.1:24975631-24995631 GCF_015104395.2 Macrobrachium nipponense | reverse complement strand
AAGTTTGGCATAGCTATGGGTAATCCCTTATCTCCTGTCCTTAGCAATATTTACATGGAATTTTTTAGACAAAACTCTTACCAAGAATTTTGCCCCAAAAAGTTATTTGGTTTAGATATGTGGATGATATCTTCTGTATTTGGCCAGTTCACGAAAATCTCCAGGAATTCCTTAATAATCTCAATAATTTAGTCCCTTATATAAAATTTACCGTAGAGGAAGAAAGAAATTGTAATTTGAATTTTCTTGATGCAACTGTCCATAGAAATGATAGAAATTTCACCTTTTCAGTCTTTCGAAAATCAACTAACATTGCCTCTTCTGTTCATTACTACTCCAATCACCATCAAAATGGTAAATTCTCTGTTTTTTCTGGGATGTTTCTAAGGGCTTTACGTGTCTGTAGCCCGCAGTTTATTGACGCTGAAATTAAAACTATTTATGATATTGCAATGAAACTTAAATACCCAAGGACTTTTGTAGATGTGGCATGGAAAAGAGCTAGAAAAACATTTTATTCAACTAATGACAAACTTGAATTTAGTAAGAATAACATTCTAAGATTACCCTATGATGAAAGGTTTTTAGATATTCCTAGAATTTTAAAGCTTGTTAACATAAATGTTGTTTTCAGTAATATTAATGTCAAGAGTTTAATAATCAAAAATTCTCCTAAAGATCTTCCAGGCTGCATATATGAAATTCCTTGCAATAAGTGTGATGAAGTCTATTACGGACAAACCGGTAAATCTCTTTCACAACGTCTCAAACAGCATCAGTATTCTGTGAGAACTGGGCAAATATCTAATGCATTATTCGTACATATGAGAGATTTAGACCATCCTATTAACATGCAGTCAAGCAAGAGCCTTAATCCCATGTAATGACACAGTTAAAAGGAATATCATTGAATCTTGTTTCATCAAGTCAAATAATAGAAATGTTCTAAATTTAAGTCTTGGTTTATTTAAACTTGATGCTTTCATAATGAAAAAAGTTGTAGTTAAATATAAGCAACAAAATTAATATATTCAGTTTTTACATGTTTTGGACTGTAAAGAAACTTTGTAATTTCGGTTAGGGTCAATCTGTTTAGGTTTGTGACCGTGTGATATCCGATAATCCTGGATTATCTCTTTTAATTTTTACCCTTTTGACAATTAACCATCTGGTATTCTTGATCTTGTGTTGTACCTGAGACCTTTCTCTCCAATTGTACCTCATTAACTCCTTAACAATGTCTGAGTAAAGACGAAAGCGCTTGGATTTCTGACTATCATTTTCCTGTGGAATTCGCTTATTTATGAAGTCACGTGCATCTACTGTGATTTTTTAAGCATATGCTATATATTATATATATATTATATAATATATATATATATATATATATATATATATATAGATACACCTCCACCTAACAGGTACAATAGAGTTATATATATATATATATAATATATATATATATATATATATATATATATATATATATATATTATATATATAAATGAAACTATCTGAATAAACATGTAAGCAAGACTTGATACTGTAGTCAGAGATGCTGAATATAAATAAGCTTTCTGTCATCCGTAAAATAAAGCTAACTCTGGAGTACCATGAAAAAAGCGGGAAGTTATATCTTAAAAAAACTAGCCTTAGATTTTTCTTTAAAATAATCTCATTACGTTTCCCACACCCAAATTACCCTTTATCATTCCGATATACCTAAACCTAGGGGCATGGCAACTGAAAACCGGGGCTGGTGCAATACTAGCATACATCTCAGGAATTTGCACTCGTTATTAATAAAGATAAAATTTTTTCCTGCGCGAGAGTTGCTGATTGCCACTCCCTTCAATTCTCATTCAGCTCAAAGTGTCAAGGATTTTGAGATTCCAGTATGATTTGTGCCTCTATTCGTGATTTCTGCGACTTTGTGTGGTGCAATAAGACTATGGACTCAAGTTCAGTGCACCTTTTAAAAAAAATGACCTGATATTGACTTCCATCAGCCAAGTTAAACAGTTTTTGTAGGCTATATCGTTTCTGTAAACATTTGCCAATCAGGACCCCTATATCCAACGAAAAAAGTTGATATATAAAATAAGTTTATATATGAACTGAAAGCTAGCACCAGTTTGTCTTCTGCAATTATGTGATCATGAGAAAACTAAAAAGCTCAGCCATTTTTACTCTATGACATTTCTGCCAGGTATACATAAACCTGTAAACATTTTGAAAATGTGTCAGCTGAGTTATTAACGAACTAGTTTAACATTGCGCTAAATGGCCCCTCGGCTCCGGCACTTGGCTATGTGCCAAAAATTTATAATCTAATCTAATCTACTAAGCTTAACATGCATTGTATTTAAATATCAAGAATCTAACTGAGATATTGCTACACGATTTCTTTTATTTCTCTCAGATGTTGCCTCAGAATGGATGCACATTTTTCCGTAATAAAATGAGGTTTATTGTTATTTTGCTGCTTATCATGGTAGACTCCCGTTATTCTATTGAACCGATATTGTGGATTTCTTTTGAGAACTTTGTAATTTTATTTCATATAGTCAAGATTGTGCATTCATATTTCATTACAGAAATTTGTTTTTATTAATTCGTTGAATTTTTGTATATGTAAATTTGTATATTACTTTCCTACGAAAAACAATATTTTCCTTTTAATTACTTAAATACGCCTAATGCTTCTTCCACTATACTCCCAAAATAACAAAAATATTTTATACACTAACTAATGCCATTGAGGTTATAATCGCAAACAGGAAAGGAACGGATTTCACTTTTAAAAAAATCATAGGCCAGTCTGTTATGGGCCATCGGTTTCTTCAGGTGAAAGTAGCTAGCCTATTAAGTTGTCAGGTCGCCAAGCCATGATACCGCAGTTAATTTACATTACCTGCGCTATTGATTTTGATCATACAGTATTCCTACCAAACTCTACGCGTAGTAACAATAGACACAAAAGAATAACGGTGTTATTAGCAGGTAGAGATTAGTTGTACGGAGAGAATGTACAACATAAAGATTTTCACGGCGAAATGTTAGACATACTATAGCCTAAATGTGTGTAGTGAAAAAGAGCTCCTGTGAAAATTAGAACTCGCCAAAACCCAGGCGATGACTCTCTGATGTATGTTTCTATCAAACATAAGAAAGGCTTGAACTCATGACAACCACATTGTGAAGTCCAGGCAAAACCGACTGACTGCCGCTAAATTCTTAAAAGCAGAAAATATGTGATATGCAAACGAAATCTCAAGTCTAATTACTGTAGAGATAGAGCATTCAATCCATAGATTTCAATGCATGCTGTCCATATTGATTTTTTTTTCGGTAACCAAATTGTTCACGAGTGAGAGTTCTACACCTGTCCGGATGGCATTATTGGGATTCCAGCTATATATAGCCAGTAGAGAGAAAAATTACATAGAACAAAAAAGTTCATTCTTATTTTACACATGTTTAGACAAAATGATCTTACGCAATTCCATTTGTTGAAATAAATTATCGCAATGGCGAGATTCGTACATTAAGTATTCATCTTTCATTCAGAACTGTTCGCCGTTCTCTGCTTCTTTTTATAACTGTTATCATACAGTTACCCAAAGTGCGTTGCATTTTGCCCGTGGCTATAGTAGTACTACGTGGGAAGAAGAAAGGCTGGCTAGCGGCACCTGCCAGCCTTTGCCTGCCAGCTGGTGGTGCGTTCCAACGAGTACGCGAGTTGACAGCGAGTCTTAGTATTTTTAAGTCTTGTTTTCTATAAAATGAAACGCTGTTGTCAAAAATTAAAGGCAAAATATACAATGTAGAGTTACCAAAGATATTTCAATAACTCCAATCAATACAAATTACTGAAATTAAGAGCTATTAATTGCTATAACAAATGTAAAGCGTAGAAATATATATTTTACTATTCTAAACGACTCTACTTTCTCGTGCGTTAAGCCTCTTGTGAGACGGAACGAGACTGACGGACTGCTGCTGCTGCTGAGACGAGGCAGACGACATAAGACGACCCAGGAGTTCCCTTTGAAGTCCGACCATGGCTGCAACTCTTCGTCAGACACCACTCACCTGTAGTGGCCATACACGACCTGTGGTGCACCTGGCCTTCTCCCAGATGTGCCCTGATGGCTACTTTTTGATCTCTGCCAGCAAAGGTCTGAAACAATCATATCAAGACATTTCGTCGTGAGACTTCCCAATGCTGTACATTCTCTCCTTATGTACTAATCTCTTTATGCTAATAACTTTGTGGTCCTTCTGTTTCTGCTGTCATTACGCATAGAGTTTGGTAGGGATGCTGTATGATCATAATCAAAAGCTAAAGTAATGAAGGTGACTTTGTTTGGCTACCTGACAACTTCGTAGGCTAGCAACTTTCACCTGACGAGACCGATGCCCTGTAATAGTAGTTTGACCCACGAACTTGTTTCTTCTTCTTCTTCTTCTTCCTTTAAGTATAATTCGTTCCATTTTAAAAAGGTTAATTCGTAATCCAAATGTTGAAGTTTTTGCATGTGATGTTACCCTTACCTAACTTCAATGGTATTGGTTTTTGTATTGGTTTGAATTTATGTAGGTCGTGTGTGTTAGGCGTAGCCAAATTTTTTGTTCTGCTGCCTTAGCATACTATGTGGCCCATTTAGAATATACTATTCAACAAACTGCATGGGTTATGTAATCTTTTTTGCAGTTACTGGCCACCATAATATCTAATAGTAACGAGTGACCAAAGTGGGATAGTGGTGTATTCCTGTAGGAGAAATCCTGTGAATAAAACATATTTAGCTATAAAAGTAGGATTAACTTACACCTTACATTTAGTAGGTAGAATGCAGAGGAAACTATTGTTGTTTTCAAGTTGTTCTCTAACTTATTATGAATGAATATTGGCTATGTATAGGTCTAGCCAGTAAATGTGTAGGTTAGGCTGTATATATTTATAATGGCCTTGGTAACTTAAGGGTATAACATTTTTTCCACTATACATTTTGGATACTCGTGTCACTTCAAAGCCTTGAATCCTTGGTATATGAAGATCAAATGAATACCTAAATCTCAACCTCCAGTAAGGGAAATTAAATTTGTGTTCATTGGGTTAGGGTGAATTACGCTGAAGCACTGGGACACGGAGAATGATGTAAGTCCGTTCATGCTTGTAAGTATTTAGCCTACGTCTGTCTAATTCAGATTTTGATGTAGCTTACAATTGTTGCATAGGGTTTTAGTTTCTGTATTATATATTGTAAATACATGTCTGTATGTATATAATATATATATATATATATATATATATATATATATATATATATATATATATATATATATATATATATATAAAATATATATACTGTATAGATGACAGAGAGAGAGCCCTGTGTTGTATAATACTAGTAAGAAGGCAAGAGTTTGGGGGAGAAGGAGTCTGCTACAGTCAATTTTAATTCAGTTTGCTGTCGACATGTTTGCATTGTTCTCTATAACAAGGCTGTTGTTGAAGCCTGCTTTTTTTTTCTTCTCTGATTTCAATGGTTAAAATCATAAGGCTTGTTATGTGGCTTTGTTGTAGACATTGTAAGATGATGACACTTAGTTTATTATAATTAGCATTTCAGTTTTGCCTTGAATTTCCTGATCAATCTCAGACTGCATCTGCGATTAGTAGTATGATGGGGTTAGTTACTGCTAATATTTTGCAGGATTTCAAAGAGTATTCTACCAGATCATTGATAATTAGGTGTAAAGGTCTATTTAAAGCATTAGTTTGTTTATTGTGAAATTTTAAACATTGTAGAAATTGCCTTTATTTCGATAAAATAATGTTGTTATGTCATGTTTTTTACTGTAATGTTTAAACATACCCATTTTAAATTGACAGATGGAAAGCCAATGCTTCGTCAAGGCAACACCGGAGATTGGATTGGTACTTTTGAAGGTCACAAGGGTGCTGTATGGGGGGTAGCTCTCAATTCAGATGCCACGAGGGCAGCTACTGCTGCTGCAGATTTTTCTGCTAAGGTGAGATATGGATTATTTGTACAATATATTATATTATCCCTGATAATTGATCCCCTCCAGATGATTGGAAATTTACAGATATAGTAGTTTTGCTTATACAAATCGTGAAAATCAGTTATTCATGGATGGCGCCTATTATCATCACTGTCTATAATAACATTTAATATTACTAACCAGCCCTGTAAGAGCAATGATTTTGTATCATACTGATATTTTTTTAATTGTGTAGATAATATGCATTGTGAAGGTAATTAAGATACTTAAATCATTCATGTAAAGTGTGTGTGTACATGTAGTTGTCGTTCATCACATACATTTACTTTTACAGATACAAGTATGTATGATTTATTTTAACATTTTAGGGTGGTAATTTCTCTATTGTTAATTATTTTTGTCTTAATTGTTTATTGAAAAATGTAGCATATGTGGATGTGTATAAGAAATGTATATTAGCCGACAGTATGTTATTCACAATCACATATAGTACCGTACTCCAATGTGTGCATGCCTGAAGGGGCTTGAATACCATACTTGTTTACTTGTTCATCAGACAGGCTTTTCTTGGTATGGAACAGATCAGCTTGCGGTTCAGTTCTCTGGCTATGTGAAGGGCTTCTGTTGTGGGTGGGGGTTTGTGGCTGATACTGACAGAATGGACAGTGCCTTTTACTATTGCACCATTACACTGTTTGTGCTTGGTATGGTCTGTACCTGGTGCCTTTTGTGCCAGAGCTCTACCAAGTGTCTGGTGGTACTACTAATTCCCGTCCAATGTGGCCAGTGCCCTTTCTGAAGTATGTATCATTCTGATTCTTGTTCATCAGACATATTTTTGTATGCATGATTGGTACCAATTTTGCAGTGATACTCAGTTTTTGAGTCATTTTTTCATGCTACTTGGTTACCTGCATGGTGGACACATGATATATTGATGTACAGGTTCTTATGCTTCAGTGTATTTTTGTCTCTAGTTAATTTTTCTAAGTGGCCTTGTACTGTCATCCCTCTGGAGTCCAGGCTTGACCCGATGCTTGCATCATATGATCACTGTCTTTTGAAAGTGCCGGCTGTGATTTGATCCCATTCTCTTCTCTGTCCTTAAAGCAGGCACTCCAGTATTCTAGCAAGGGAATAGAATTGGATTTGTAGAAGCCTGACAGACTTCTTTTCTTTGTCTGCCTAGCAAACACCTACATACTTTATGTGTCTTGGACTTTTCCTCATTAGTATAGTGATTGCTATAATTGTTGTGTAGTTACCCAAATTGGCACTAAATTTGATGAAGCAGATGCAAGAGATAGCTGGTCTATTCCCCTTTTTTATGTCTACTAGCCATTTGAGTCTAGCCTGTGTTCATGCTGGTCTGGCTATGCAGGTGAGCTACATTACCAAGGACCTGTACATGGCCTTCAGCTCAGTGTTGTTCTTTCTGCTTCTTTTTATGAGTGGGTGAAGGGCACACACATCCTTTTCATTCATCCCTGGGAAGATAGCATTTGCTAATTACTGACATTGATATCCTGTGCTCTTAAAGGGAAAAACAAGTTTCTCTAAATCGACCCTGGAGGATGAGTCTTCTCGGTGAACCAAGACAAACCAGCCTTGTCCATGCTCATGCACAACCAGGAAGCTGATTTTTAAAGTCTTTTTCTGTATGCACAAACTGGTGGGTCTTTTCTGAGGTTCATATTCTTGTTTCAATATCCTTTGGGTAAATAGGTTAAGGCTGAGCCAGTTCCTTGTAGGAGGCAGTTCCTAGTTGACTAAGGTCAGTGACCCCTGCCATAACTAGTCAGTGTTTTTATTGGGTGATAGTTCCATAATATTATTATGGAAATGAAGGCTGCCTAGCACAGGGCAAAGTTATAACATTACATCTCAACCAGAATTGGAAGGGTACCTCTTTGCAAAGTGAGAGGTATGGACTAGTTCTTGTGGCACAGGCACTAAAGCTCTATGGGAAATTCTCTTAATATGAGGCTTACAAACAGAGGCCAGATAGAGTTGGCATATTGAGATGCCGTCTTTATTACTAGGAATTTTTTTGGGGGGCTGGGGGTTGAGAAAGGTAAAAAAAAAAAAAATGAGAAGGCACTTGGTTTTCACTGTGTTTAAATTTGTTTAACTAAGTTCATCTGCCAGGTGTTAAGAGTTGAAATAAAGTAAACAAAGCTTTCAGGGCCATTTTACTGTTTCCATCACCCTGCTGATATTAATTTCTGGTGCTCATTTTAAATCTAGCATGTGCCCAAGAGGGGGACAACTTATGAGGCAGCAGTTGCTCAAACCCTGAGCTCAGGGGCTAAATGCAGGTGTTACCAGCTAGGAAAGCAATTAACAGAAAATTCTTTTCCCCTTCCCTTGTGAGTGACTGCAGAGAAACAGAGGCTCTAGCCTTAGTAGGACAGTTTGAAAGACCAATAAAGATCATCTGTTAAGCAATAGTATGTTCTGTAAAGAAAAAAATTACCATTGTAATCTAAAACATTTTGATTTAGCCACATTTTTACTCTGGTTTCTTTCTTGTGTTGTGATGCGGGTTGGCAATGAAGAAATCTTTTGTAGGTCTCTGGACAATTTATATTTTAATAATTCTTTCAATTTTATGAAATACATTTATAGGTTGCTTTTACTAGCAGATATTATCCTTCTGTTGAAGGACCATTTCCTCTCTCTTGATACATGATGCCTTTGTTTGTCACTTTAATTTTTACACAAGTAACCTCATTATGGAATTAAAAGCCTGAGGCTCACTTTTGAAAATTTGTTTTGCAGATTTGGGATGCTGTGGCTGGAGAAGAACTACATACATTTAGTCACTCCCATATTGTCAAGAGTGTGGATTTCTCTCCCGATTCTACAGAGTTGTTAACCGGATCAAATGAGAAATTGCTCAAGATTTTCGACCTAGGCAAACCAGAAGCAGGTATGATTTGTTATTTTAAAAGATGATGACAATATCGTAGAGCAATGCAGTACTTAGTGGCTGTCTTTCATATCTCATGTGAATTGTTGTTATTAAGTAGTTTAATTGAGACCGTGAACATTTCTAGACTCTCATAGGGCTCACATGAAGTATTATGTCTCAAATAAGAAGGGAAACTAAAACAAATTACAGTAAAGACTGTCAGCAAGGAACAGATGAAAAGTGAAAGGCAGAAATTAGTGCAGGTGTTGGTTGAAGGATATCAAGTGCTAGGGATTCAGCGCTAATCTGTACATTTTTCTTGGTCCAGGACTTCTGGACATCACCATTTTGGTAGCAGTAATGTAGTTTTCAAGGTTTTGTATTTTTCTAGATCATTGTCGAGTTTGCTCTGTAGGTTAGATTCCTAGTGGTTTTCATGCTGTCTATCTGTAACTCACAGCATGGGAATATGATTGTTGTGGAACGATTACTGCATTGCTGGTATGTAAAATATCCTGTAAAAGAGTTTAAAGACTACAAATGGGTACAGAAGCCATGTACGTATACTGCTCTGTGCAGCAGAAACATGGGCACTAACAAGGAAAATGGAGATAGTACTGGAAAGTATCCATAGAATTAATATTCATGACTGGAGTGTAGTGGCAAAATCATAGTATTACAAATGGTGGAGATAAATGGTATCATGATACTGGAAAAGATTGGGGATCTCAGAGACTGAGATTGATAGGTACAAATGATGAAAAGAGATGAACATTTGATCAAGAAAGCAGTTGATATAGAAGCAGCAGACAAAAGCCTGTAGGAAGTCCCAGGAAATCATGGAGGAAGGGGATAAAAGACCTAGACCAGATAGTATTTTATGTAGGAGGAGTACAGGACAGATTATAAAAGAGAGAACTAATTTTACAATTAGTCCCATAAAAGTAAAAGCTAACATAAAAACCATTATGTTGATGATTATTATTATTTTAAAATACTCTATTGGTGTGAGTGAATCATATCTTTAGAAACATGCAGGACAGACCCAAAGGATTTGTTATTATAATAAGTGATATTGTAGCAAGGCAAAGTTGAAGAGGCCTGACAGTTAGTTGGAAAGACACCAAATGGGGCAGTGAGGAATGAGAGGCTAAAAGCAGTCTATTAAATAAATTTCTTAAATATTATCTCTCTACTTTTGCTGCTTTACTTAGTCATCTTAAGTAAATTTTACTCACACATTAATATACTATAGAATCTTGTGTGTGTTGTCATTCACAGATATTGTCTACAGTAGGTTATTTTGTTCTCATTGCAGTTACTTTTATTTTAGCAGTTTCACATAGGCAGAAAGTGTTACTGTTGGAAATCTTGCTTCTTTGAAATTACTAATGTCTTTGGAAGAATGGAAATTAGCATTCGATGATTTGTTTCATTTTGTTTGTTTTTTTATTTTTCAGAGCCTCAAGTTTTCTCTGGTCATACTGGAGGTTTAAAACATGTCCTCTTCATGAACCAGGGTAAACAAATGTTAAGTTGTGCAGAAGATAAAACTGTTCGATGCTGGGATAAAGCTTCTGGCCAGGTATTGTTCTTTCTAATAGATTTTAGGAAATTATTTAATAGTTGCATGTTCCAGGGTCTACTGAATTAAGTCTTAGGTTCCAGAATTAATTTGTAGGTTTATAAACCTTTGCCTTTAGTGATAAATACTCTGTGCAAGTAAGAAGTTAGATTTTGACTGAACAGTCACAGTCTGTGATGAAAAGTATGCAAAAGTACAACAAGTGAGTTTTCTGTATCACTGTATTCATGTAAAAGGATTATTTTAAGACTGAAACATTTGATGAGATGATGGTTCATGGAGGTATGCATTTTAAGGAGAGGATTAGTGCCACACATATTGTGTAAAGGAACCTGATTATGGGGGCCATTCTTTAAAATCGTAAAAAGTGCATACTCTATGAATCGTAAGACTGTTGTAAATCTTGTATGATTAGCTAAAAAGTTCCGCAAAAATCTCCATTCATGATCGTTCTATGCTGTTTTTAAGGAGGCTAATTATGTGGTTACTGAGTTATATTAATAGTATTGTATTAGTATACAAAATATAATCCAAGTAGTCATTTAATCAGTGTTAGATTTTTTGTTATTGAAATATTTTGTCACAACTCCATCAGTTATATCGTGCCCATATTTGCAGTTCATATGTCCAAGATAGGTCACTAAATATGACTAATCAGGTAATTCCTAAGGTTATAATGATGGAAATGGTATTAGCTGCTTGGGGAAGACTTTCAGGTTGAACAGACTCTTCAGAGTCGAGTTTCTACAATCTTTTTGCTTCAAGAGAGGGCATGCACCCAAGTAAGAAGGACTTGTCTTCTTGCTTTAGTGATGTAATTGTTCTCATTAGTTTAAGTGGCTACAGCTAGATGGCAGAGGCAGACTTCTTCATTGCCATAAGATCACCTTGGCTCCTGGGACCTTGAACAGAAGGCTCCATAACCACTGACCACACTCAAGATTCCTACTGAACTTAAAATGCAGAAAGCTGCAAAGACTTCATCTGCTTTTGTTGCATCCACAATAACATGTGAGAGAATGCTCTTCATCTCATCTTGAGATGTTGCTCAGAGTAGGGGGAGGATTCTTTCCATGAAGTGTTTTGACATTTTTTCATATTTAGCATGCATGTCTAGAAAGCAAAGTCTTTATTGTAAAGTTTAAGAGCATTTTGAAGGATGATCCCTTAGGTCAACAGCTTGACTTGTTTCTAGCCATCGTCACAGCAAACATTGCTGATATATAAGGCTGAGGATGGAGGGCCAAAGAACAGGCTAAAGACTGATTGGTGGTGGTTCCATATTTCTTTCCCTTTGTCTGGCCATAGTCTATGCAGATTTTGTAAGGTACTGGACTGTTCTTTTGCGCCTTTTGCCACCCATCCTCGTCTACAGAAGGGATCGTAAAGCAGGCTTTAGCATTTTATACCCCTTCCTTGGTTACCTTCTCACATTCAGGTACCATATAGAAACTACTGAATTGGGGGTCCTAAGTATAACCAGGGGTTGGTCTTAGACACCAAAAGCTCACTGCCGACAGGGGTTGCCAGGTTGATGTTAGGTTGTTGCTAAGACCAGGACAGTGCTATTTCCATGCCCTAATTTAATTTCAATAGCATGGTGTTGTACCTCCTGGCCAGTATCATCATGACATTAGATACCTTAGGGTCTCTTAATTTTTTTGACATGTTCCTGTTCCTCAAAACCTTGGTGAAGGAACTCTTGGAAAAACTGAAATCAGCAGCTACTATATTAGTAGCCTATTTTAATGGGTCCGAGTCTTTATGTTAACATGGCGCTAAAGTTTGTTTTCGGAAGACACATGATAGCTGTCATTTTGCTGGATCCAAAGATATGCTTTGGTGACTCGACCTTGTGACAGGTAGATCAGAATCACAAGCTTCTAATCTACTACTCACAGCAGTCTGGAAGTTGGACACAGTGCCCCATTTTTGTTGTTCAGTTGTTAATGCAAGCTAGATGTTGACTGATTGAATATAGAGCCTAGGATTGCCAAATATTCATTTGCAGTATCATATTCGGTAGATGGATTATGCGCCTTTAGATGAGCTTGTACACTATGGGGCCTTTTGTGCCTCAGGTCAAGTGTTATCAGTGGTGGGAGATGCAGGAAATGTACATCTTCCTTCCTTTACTTTTTCTTTGATTCATCCTTCATGCTTATCTAGAGACTTATAATGCTGGTGTTTTGAGCATCTGTATCACACATGAATGATCACTCATGCTTACACTCTTACAGATTTCCAGTACAAAGCTCATGTTTTCCTTTTTGGATTTTTAATTACAGACACTCCTCACTTAATGATAAACTTGTTTAATGATTGCTCAGACTCACAACCAGCTTATGACCATCCATTTTGTTGCAGTATGAGAACTGTATGTGCAAGATCTGTAAGCCATGGTATGAACATGTCTGTCTGGCACCCCCTCTTGCTCTCTTGCATTATGATTGGTTATTTTATTTCACGTTTGATAGATTTAATAAGCCGTAACAAAATAAGATTAATGTAATTGTGTTTGAAAGGCATAGGATTTCCTGAATTTCCATAGGCCATAACATAAAAATACGTAGCAGCATTTCTTTTTCTTTCCAAGACGCAGTTGTTTGGAGTAAGTCAATCACCTAAGAGGAAGCCAAGAAGGGAGCAAATTATTTTTCATCTGTTTTTGTAGGATAGGATAGGATAAAAGATTAGTTTAACCAGACCTCTGAGCCTAACAAAGGCTCTTCTCGGGCTGGTTATCTGATTTTGTAAATTTCAGGGGATGTTTCTTATATGAAGAAATACTTTTAACTACAAAAATAAGCTTTCTACCTAGCAAAGTTTCATAGTTATCACAAAATAATTAAAATTTTAGTTTTTGCTCTTTTCTGAAAACTTATGTCAAAAAGTAAATGAACATACCTAGAAGAGTTCTTGACCAGCTTTTAGTTTTTTGTAAAAGAAACTGTGCCGGCTTTGTCTGTCCATCCATCTGCACTTTATTCTGCCTGCCCTCAGATCTAAAAAACTACAGAGGCTAGAGGGCTGCAAAGTGGTATTTTGATCATCCGCCCTTCAATTATCAAAATACTAAATTGCATCTATTTTATTTAACCCTCACATGACCGGGCTAAATTTAAAGATGGCTAATTTAAAAGAAAAATGTTAAAAAACTCCTCTATGGAAAGAGGAAGATATATATGTATATATTCTAAATTCTAAAAAATGAGTGCACATTCTTGGGGAAGTTGAAAGTGAATAATATTTCCCACCCCTTGGTGACCTCTTTTTGTTTGACAGTCATAAAAAAAGCTAATTTTACAAAGTTATGAGAGTTCACTATAATATTTTTTCTTAATTTATTTTGTCAAATTAAAATTACAGCTCAGACAATATCATAAAAAATAATTAAAACCAGGAGTAAATTCTTAGCATGTTTATCATAAAATATTTACAATGCATCCTTGGATGGGAAGTTGTGATAACATTTCCCCTTACCACCTCAAGCAAAACTGAAGGTGTCTCAGCTCAGCTTCGACTCTTATGTGGTGATCTGAAGAGTTGCCAATAGTGAGATACGGAACTAGGAACATTTTGCCCGCAAAATTCATTCAAACTATGGCGCCAAATTTTAAATATATACATATGTATGCTACCTGGACATTACCCCAAAGCTATATGTAAACATAAATGTATGTTACCCATCCACAAGGGGTTAAGGTTGAATTTAGCCATGGATCATGCTTCTGGCTACACATTTACCGTATTGGCGAGCAACTGGAAAGCTACCAGTCATAGCTGATGGTTTTATACAGCATTATACATTGTAAAGAAAACTTGTTTCTTCGGCGCATTTTTTAACTTGATTTGTATATTACTTATGAAAAATACTTAAGTTTTTCTCTTGTAAAATATATGAACATAGAGATTGAATTTTATTTCCTTACGCATTTATTTTCAGTATTACTAGCTGTTTAAAAATTGGTAAAAATTTGAAGCAAATCCCTTCACTCATAAGGAAGCAGTGCTCGCCTACTTTATGGCATTGGCTTGGCCCTTAAGTGGACAGTTAACCCTATTGTAGGCTCTGATTCCCAATCAATCAGTTCTTGAGAGAGGTAGGTAGGTTAAACTGACCTTATGCTTACGAGAGTTCACGGTGGTGGTCATGTCACCCAGTGAAATCTCCTCAACCTTCCTTCTCAGTTACTCAGGAGTCCCTACCCCCTTTCACTCCCCTCCTTCTCTTCTGTCTGATGGTTAATTCAGGTGGTGACAATGAATTTATGAATGCTTAAATTTAGTAAGTATAAGTAAAATTTGTTAAGAATAAGAAATTTTTTACATATGTGCAATAGAGTAAAATTTTCATAGACTAATGAAAGTTACATAAATGAATGTTTTCACTATGTAAAATCATTGTGTACTCTCCTAGCTTGTGTGTGCAATGCATTGAGGTAAACTGCTCTTACTATGTCCCCCACCCCTCTTTATGTCTCTGGTGCACCATTTTATTGAAATTTATATTTAATGCAATACAGTAATGTACCTATATAGTTATGTACTATTACATACATTTTTCATTCTCTTTGTGTTCATATGTATGTTTGCATGTGTGCATCACATTAAGGGAACCTACACAAAGTTCATTTTCTCCTGTCTGTCTGCCTGTATAAACATTTTTTTCATAAAGAATTTGGTGTTAAAGATAGAGAGAGAGGGAGAAAGGGAAGCCTGTTACACTACATTAATAAATTAAGCACCAGAGATAGAAAGAGAAAGATAGTGTTACAGTGTACAGCACACTACTCTATAAACACTTGAAAATATACTAAAAATCCTGTAAGTGGTTGAAGCAAACCTACTGTTAGTGTAATATGTTTGACAAATTGCTAGAGGCTAGCTCCTCGCTTACTGACCAATTCACTTATTAAACGAGTCATGAAAATGATTCGTGTGTTTACTTAAAGTAACCTCTGGAGTTATCTGATCCTTTCTCTCTTATTCATACAGTTCCCAAGTGTTCTCTTGGATCCATATGATGCAATTGCCTAACTTGTGTTTTGGGCAAGACATGATTGATGGGGTTGAAAAATTAAACCCCCAGCTCTCAATATTTTGCACAAACAAGAGGTGGTGTCGAGAAAACATCTGGGACCATGAATGTGGGTGCAATATGAGTGATGGCTAGTATAAAAAGTACTTTTAAGAGTTTAAAAACTCAGTAGTATCTGAAATCTTGACTCTTTTATTTATAGGAGGTTCGAAAACTAGAAGTAGCTCATAACCCCACAAGCATGGAATTAGCTGCTGATGGACAGATGCTGACGTTGACGTATGGTTCTAAAGTGGCTTTCCTCAACCCAGAGACGTAAGTTATTCTTTTGTTTGCAATGAATGAAAATAGCTATAAAGCTTGCATTTGACAACAGTCCTAGCTTGAAATCAAGTTAATGAAACTATTGATGTTTGTTTTCCTTCATGAAGTGAACAGCTTACAGATGTTTGGCGTTCATCTCGGCAATGAATCGGATATTCATAGCTTTTGTTATTTCAGAGTATACTTAACAATAGGGCATAAGGCTTTGTTTGTCAGACTGTTTGTGGCTGCTGTCTTCATTTTGCAAAATGATTTCTGCTTATTTATTCACTATAAATTTGTATGTACTAATACAGCTTTGCTCTCCTCCTCCTTTTAGTTGTATTCTTCAGGGTTCTCTTATTTCATTTTAGAGCACTTCTGCTTAGGGCACATCTGGTTTTGGAAGAAAAATCTTAATGTATTGGGATATGTATGTCAAAGATATTTTTGCCATGAAAAAAGTACATAGTAATATCTTTATCCATTTTACCCCAAAAACAATGAGGCTTGTTCATTTTTTCACTCCTTCCAGTTTGACAGTTTTGAAAATTGAAGCTCAAAGGTGGGTTGGGGTGTAAGCACTGCTGAAGGCATTCAGGCTGGGCTTAGGCCTGGAGAAATTTTCAGTCATGGCTGTTTGTTAACCCTCACAGTCTGGGCTAATATATGCTAATGCATACACCCATGACGGCTAAATTTAATGATGTTTGAAAGATGGCCAATTTAAGACAATAAAACTCATCAATGGAAAGAGGGAGACATGCATGTGGACATGGTATAAGAAAAAAATTCGAACAAAATTTCTTTACCTTCCACAGCAAGTTGTAAGAGAATATTTCCCGCCCCTTGTGCAACTCTTCCCTAAGACAGTCGTGAACTTATATTCTAATTTTACCAAGTTATGTTGTTTTTCTTTTGTAGCTCACACAACTTCATAACATAAGAACTAAAAGCAGTGACAAATTTAGAGTATAATTTTTGTAAAATATTTACGACGCATCCTTAGATGGGAAATTGTGACATGATCTGAAGAATTGCCACTATAGTAATAAATGGCACTTGGGACACTTGTCAAGCAAAATTTGTTCAAACTGTATAGCGCGCATTCTTAAACATATATGTATGCTACCCATATGTAAACATATGTATGATACCCGTCCACAAGGGGTTAACCATGGTATTGCAGCATCAATATATATATAGTCATTGATCTGATGCAGAATATAATAGAATTGCTTATGGCATGGTCATCAGCAGTGCACAAACTGTGTCAAGTCGTCAAATCGCTTTGGATAAGGAGATACATACCAGTAACTTTTGATTGTTCCTCTTCATATTTATTGTTCTCCCCTTTTGCAATGTGCGGGTTGGTCACAACCTTGGTGATCACATTTGGCATCACCTTATATCCAGGATTACATACTTATGTCACTTTCCAACCATTTCATAACTGCCTCTTCCTATACCTTTATCTGTTCTTGATCAGAAATACAATGAATTTACCAATTTACTGGCCACAAACCCTTCAAATTCAGCATTGGCAGCTTTTTTTTTATTCTGCAGCTTATGCTACCATTAGCCAGCATCTTGATATGCTTGACCCAAGCAGTGAATAGCAGCCAGAAGGTCCCATGCTTTTAGCTTGGCAAGTGTCCGTACCCCATGATATCAACCTCAACAACTGTGATGATTTGCCCAAGGAACTTTTTCCCTATACAGTACCTCCTTTTACAGAGCCACAAAATACTTATGCATTTCAATTGGCGAGTTATTGCTATCCGTGCTGGTTTTTGGGATACAGATTGAGAGTTTGGATTGTCTCCAGAACATTGGTGGTACTTAAAGCTACCAGTTTCTGCATGCTCATATGAAAAACATTATCTCAAGCAGCAATTACAGCTTTATATCTTATTTTTTCTATGGTGGCCTTTGTTTATCTTGATAATATGGTATTGTTAGGTTAGAACTCCTGATTAAATTATCCTTTACATATGTACAAATTAAGTATATTCCATAAATTTTCAGGTATATTTACACAATAGATTTTCATACCTACTTAGCATACTGGCTATGTAAAATATTGGGATATCATTTAATGAATTCCTAACAGCTTGAACTTTTTGATTGGTTTCTTGTTTATTGCTGTATATATGTACTGTACAATAGTGTTAATGGCTAATAGGTTAATTTATAACAGGTAAAATGATACATTATGGATTTCCAAACATTTTGTAAGGCACCAGTTTGTTCATGAAACTTACCTGTCAGATATATATATGTAGCTGTATTTTCTGAAGTTCGACAGAATTTCAAAAACTTCCGGCACACGCAGTGGTCGGCCAGGTGGTTAGTACCCATTCCCGCCGCTGGGAGGCGGGTATCAGGAACCATTCCCATTTTCTATTCATAATTTTTCTGTCGCCGGTGCTGGAAACACCTGTTTTGTTCATGAAACTTACCTGTCAGATATATATATAGCTGTATTTCCAAAGTCCGACAGAAATTAAAAAACTTACGACACACGTAGTGGGAGTCAGGTGGTTAGTACCCATTCCCGCCGCTGGGAGGCGGGTATCAGGAACCATTCCCATTTTCTATTCTTAATTTTTCTGTCGCCGGTGTTGTAAACAACAGTTTTCAGCACCTCCGTCTTGAATTTAGGAAACTTGGCTACTATAAGTACCCCTTTTTGATTTTTTGGTATCTTGACTTTTGGATCGGTGGCTAGGCACACGTTAATTGTGGATTTGATTGATTTTGGCTGGATTTCTCTTTAAATAAGATGTCTGGTTCTAGTTCGGCTAGCGCCAGGTTTTGTACCAAGAGTGAATGTCGAGGTAGGCTACAGAAAGCATCAGTAGACCCTCATACTTGTGTAAGAGTTGCAGGGAGCATGATTGTATGTATGAAAGTTGCTGCAAGGAATGTGAGTGTCTTTCAGATTCTGGATGGAGAGCGTATGAGTCCTATCTTCGTAAGCTTGAACGGGATAGGTTAAGGAGGTCTTCCTCCAGGAGCGTTTCAGGTAAACGTCAGGAAGTTCATGTTTCTCCTACTAACCCTCCTTTAATCACTACTCCTAACCCTGTAGTGTTGTCTTCGGGCCCTGAAACAGTGTCTGTGGAGGGTAATACCCTTACGCTAATCTTAGAGTCGATTCGTAATTTAGAATCTAAAGTGCTCGCCTTAGAAGGCAAAAGTGAAGGTGCAAAGTGCAGTGACACTGCTCCTTCGTTTGTGGAGGGTGCGTCAGATCGGCCCCATTTTGCCTCTAGGCCTAGACCGCTGCCGGACTCCCAGGTTTCAGGGAGAGGGCATGTCGAAAGCCGCAGGAGGGTTACGGGGAACGCCCACCGATCTGACGTGCCTTCGGCAGTATCTGTTGATGCTACCCAGACTGCCAAGGAGCGTGCGCGTGCACGTCTCCTCAAAGAGTGTTTCTCTTCTTCAGAGGCTTCCTCCCCGCACAAGGGGTGGAGCTCTCAGTCAGTTTCACGCCCGCTGAAAAGGAGCGTCGGTGATCGTGACGCTTCACGTCCAGTTTTTGCTCTCGAGCGGCGATCTTCGCCTGAAAGTGTGTTCGCAGCCTTCCCGCCACAGAAGAAACGTAAAGAGTCATCGGATGATGACTTTTTTGAGCGCCCCAGTCGCTCCCGAGCGCCTTCTGCGGCAGTTCCTGGGAGAAGGAAGAAGGCGTCCCCTCGCCCCTCGCCTTCTCACAGGATCAGCCCGTCACCTGACAGGGAATCTTCTCCTACTGAGAAGATCCTGCGCTCGTTGCAGCAACAACTTGCTGATGCTCTTTCTAAGAGAGGGACGCAACCACGTCCTCGGAGAAAGGATGACAGTCTACCAGTGAAGAGATCTAGAAGGTCTCCCTCTCCTTCTCCTCGCTCGTCTCTCTCTCCACTTTCGTCTCCTGCTAGAGTTCGTGCGGCTCCCCAACGGCTCTCTAGAGGACGCGAAGAGGAAGTTACACGCTCTTCGCATGAAGCGGTATTACCCGCTCGTAAGCTTGCTGTGCGAGATCTCGATATTTGCGTAGACGCCTTCGGTGCAAGTTCAGGATCTTGACGCTCGGTCGGACGCCAAGCGAGCGCCAGTGACAACTGAGAGTG
>NC_061101.1:24955036-24975131 GCF_015104395.2 Macrobrachium nipponense | reverse complement strand
GTTGACATAAATACTTTGTATTTTGTAACGTATGTTTTTTCCCATATTTTATTAAACGCCCAAAGCGGTATTTTAAAAATCGTCTCCCGTTATGCCGGCGGCGTTCGCGAGTGAGCGCCGAAGCGGAAAAAATGTTTTTTTCAAAAAAAAAAAAAAAAAAATCACAGCACGCTTTGTTTTCAAGATTAAGAGTTCATTTTTGGCTCCTTTTTTTGTCATTGCCTGAAGTTTAGTATGCAACCATCAGAAATGAAAAAAAATCATTCATTCTTATTATAATAATATTGGGATATATGACAGCGCAGAAAAAATTCATATATAATTGTATACAAATCGTGCTGTGAGCAAAAACAAACGGTTAAAAAAAAGCTAACGAGTTAATTTTTTTCGTTGTATGGTACACTAAACTTGCAATCATGTTTTGGTATAATAACACATTGTAAAACGATCAAGGCAACACCAGAGAAATATTATCACAAAATGATGCATGAATTCGTAACGCGCGGACGTAAAAAAAAAAAAAAGCAGTTTTCAAAAATTCACCATAAATCAAAATATTGTGCTAGAGACTTCCAACTTTTTTTTTTGTTGCAAAATGAAAAGGTAATTGATTGAAATATTACTAGAAATGTAAGTGTTGTAGCTTACAATTGCAGTTTTCGGGACCTTTTCAGTCGAGTTAAAGTTGGACCGAAGGACGAATTTTTTCTATTTGTCGTTATTATATGAAAATATTTCAAAACTGATAAAAGCTACAGCCATGGGATGTTTTTAGTTGTATTCTACATAAAATTGCGCACATTTTCACATATAAAAACTTTATGTAATGGCTAATTTAAAATGGTGCAAACATTACGACAATTGGACGAAAAAATGTATTATTTTTTCGGAAGTTACCCGCGCGGACGTAAGGAAAAAGTTTATTTCATAAATTCACCATAAATCGAAATATTGTGCTAGAGACTTCCAATTTGTTGCAAAATAAAGGAAAATGATTGAGTATTACTAGAATGTAAAATTTTAGCTTACAATTGCGGATTTGACCCATTTCGGTCGAGTCAAAGTTGACCGAAGGTTGAAATTTTGGCAGTTATCGTTATTAATTCATATGAAAATATTTCAAAAACTGATAAAATAAAAGCTACAATCATGCGTTGTTTTTAGATGTATTCTACATGAAATTGCGCACATTTCCATATATAAAACTTTATGTAACGGCTAATTTAAAATGGTGCAAACATTATGACCAATCGGACGAAAATTTTTTTGATTTTTTTGGGAGGAGTTCCCGCCCGGACGTAAGGAAAAATTTTTTTTTCATAAATTCACCATAAATTGAAAATATTGTGCTAGAGACTTCCAATTGTGGCAAAATAAAGGTAAATGATTGAATATTACTAGAATGTAAGAGTTTTAGCTTACAATTGCGTTTTTTACCATTTCGATTGAGTGAAAGTTGACCGAATGTTGATATTTTGGCACTTATCGTTATTTATATGAAAAAAATATCAAAAAAAAATGAAAATATTTCAAAACTGATAAAAGCTACAACCATGAGTTGCTTTTGGTTGTATTCTACATGAAATTGCGCACATTTCCACATATAAACCTTTATGTAACGGCATTTATGATTTTTTCGGAAGAGTTACCGCGCTGACTTAAGGAAAAAGTTTTTTTTTCATAAATTCATCATAAATCGAAATATTGTGCTAGAGCTTCCAATTTGTTGCAAAATGAAGGTAAATAATTGAATATTACTAGAATATAAAAGTTTTAGCTTACAATTGCGTTTTTCGACCATTTCGGTCGAGTCAAAGTTGACCGAAGGTTGATATTTTGGCACTTATCATTATTTACATGAAAATATTTCAAAACTGATAAAAGCTACAACCATGAGTTGTTTTTTGTTTGCAGTTGCATCTACATGAAATTTTTCGCACATGTTCATATAAAATACTCCATGTAACGGCTATATAAAATGGTGCAAAAAGTTATGCCCCCCCCCCCCTCAAAGGTGGGACAAAATAATTTCTGAGATGTGTCACTGATGCTTTTAATTTGTGTAGAAGAAAGAAATTCGCGCTTGCGCGCCTGGGTAACGATTGTAAACAAAACAACGCCTTGATCTGTGAGCTCCCTCCAGCATCCCCCAAGGAGTGTGATTCAAAACAATTCGCCTAGTAGGCCTATCACTATTTTTCCGCGAATTTTTAAAAACTATTTATATCGACGTACCATACGTCCAATCAGCACCCAACAGACAATTTATATCAACGTTTAATACGTCAAATCGGCGTTAAAGGGTTAACTTGTAATACAATAATTATTAACGTTTTGTATTTTTTAACTTATGTTTTTTCACATTTTATTAATTAACTTGTAATACAATAATTATTAATTTTTGTATTTTTAACTTTAGTTTTTTCACATTTATAATTTAACTTTGTAATTACAATAATTATTAACTTTTTGTATTTTCAAAACTTATGTTTTTTCACATTTTATTAATTAACTGTAAACAATAATTATTAACTTTTTTGTATTTTTTAACTTATTTTTTTGTTTTCACATTTATAATTAACTTGTAATAAAATAATTATTAACATTGCAAAGGAGAAAAATAAGCAGATCATGTGCTGCCAACATCTAGGAAAATTTCATGATGAATTTGCAATATATTTTTAATTAATATTCTACTGTGAGGGGTAACATTTCCCATAGTGGGGCCATACATTGATAATGCCCATTACCATTGCATTAAATAATGTATTTTTATAAAAAAAAAAAATTCTTTCTATTGAAAGTCTCACTTACTACTGGCATCTATACCTATTCAATAAATGAAACAACAATTCTCAAGGCTACTAGGGAAACAGTTGCTGCATGGCATTTTTTGGAAGAATATTTAAGACTTCTTTTCTCGCATGCAGACTGTGATAAAACAAGAGAACCAACTGAAAATATGCAGTGAAAATTATGGCAAAACACCAAGAAATAAAAAATACAAAAATGACTGGGGAGACTGAGATGGTATGGGCATATAAGGAGACGAGAGGATGACCACCTGATAAGGAAGATCATGGGATATGGGACCACCGGGTGGGAGAAGGTTAGGTAGACCAAAATTGCGATGGACTGACTGTGTGAAGAGGATATGAGGGAGTTGGGAATTGAGCGAAGAGGATGCATGGGACCGAAGGAACGTGACCCCAAAATTGGACAAGCTTGTAGAAAGAAAGAAAGAAACGGGAGAAGAATTGCAGAGACAGGGAAGGTTTTGCGTGTGTACTGTATCTAGGGGTTCTTAAATGCCATGAAAAAAAAAAAAAAAAATCATCAATGGGAAGAGGAAGATAAATGCACATGGTGTATGAAAAAAATAAAAAAAATATCTAAAAAATTTTCTGCAACTTCCACGGGAAGTTGAAAGTTAATATTTCCAACCCTCTTTGCCAAGACACTTATAAAAATATGCTAATTTTACCAAGTTATAAATTTTTAAAATAATTTTTAAATTTTGTTTTGTAAAAACTATAATTACAGCTCACACAATACTATACAAGATATGAACTAAAATCACCAACAAAGTCTGACTATGTATATTTATAATATATTTACGAGATGAACTGAGATGGGGAGATGCAATGCCTTTTTGTGAGGTATGTATACATTATTTTCAAATATTCTTTGCAACTTCTTTGCAAAATTACAATTATTGCTGACACATTATCATAGAAGATAAGACTACAACAACAGCAATTCCTGGATATACTTCTGAGCAAATAAATAAAAAGACATTCTGGGATAGGGAGGTACAGTACATTTTCCAACGAAGTCTCACGTCACACGATTCCACCCTATCCAGTACGGAGCCACTTAGTTGCCATAAGTCATTGAAGTTATATGAATATTTTTCCCACAAAATTCATTCAAACAACATGGTGAAAATATGGGTTCTCACCAGAGGTCAGTCTGCTCCCCACTCTAGAGCTCTCACCTCAGGCAGTCTGCTCTCCAATCTAGAGCTTTTAATATGCCTCACATGATCTGTAAGGAATTCTTCCCTAACAATTGGGAAATTGGTGGCGTAGTTAGAAGTATAAAAGTTTTGTTTTTTAGTTTTTCCCATCGCTCGTAGATGGCGCCCCTTGAACGCTTCTGGTTGCGACTGAAACCAGATACGCAAATCTTAACTATTTTTATTTATTTAATACTTTTCTTATATTGATTATTATTTCGTAAAACTGTTATTTTGAATAATTATCACTTTTATCTCATATGTTTAATTTCGAATACGACGCTATTACTAATATTCTATTTTCCTTGTTCCTACTACTCTATTCTCCTTGCCGTCGCTACTTTACTCTCCTTGCCGACTCGTGAAGCTTTCTTCGCCGCCTCTTGACAACATTTTATTTAGACAATTAGTTGCTTCTAATTCTGCTTCATGAAGGCAACAGTGAGCTCCCGGAATATTACCAGTTACACCTGTGAAATAGTACTTGAGATTGTTTTAGATTAAGTGCTTTCATTTGAAGTGCATCTCATTTTTTAAATAGCTAATTCATTTGATTCTTTAGCCACACACAGGTAGTGCCCCATTCCCCTTACCGACGTTGGTGTCTTAAATTGATGCAAGCTGCATCCCATTTGTTGCAAGTTGGACACTTGGACGACATTCAAGACAGCTGCTTCGAATCACCATAAGGGCCATACGGACTCTTGTGAATGTTTACAGCAGCTGATGACCGTCCCTAGTGAAACACTGAAACTAGTCTCGTCGCCACAGACATACGCCAGTTTACAGCAGGAGCCCAACTATGTATCCACGTCAGTTATCCGGAAAACTTCTGTGAGATCAACTACTCCCGAAAATGCATGCAAATTAAGTATTGTGTTCTGATACAGTTAATCAGAATCTTAGTTTATTTTGTAATTATATTGTTATTTTACTTTTTATTTATGCCTTTTAATGGTTATATTCATCTGTGCTGAAAGTGAAGGTAATTGGTGGTTATTATATTAGGAAAGCCACTACGCCACTTGGGAACCAACCACCGGTTTCCTTTACAGTGGTGCTCTCGCCAGGGCGAGATATAATTTATCAGCATTTGAGTATTCTGTTGAAGGCTGGATGTGTTGAGTATTTTGGCTGGAATTACGTGTTTTGGCGAATTTAATTGGGATGCAACTTTGTGTAAGCGCATTTTCTAGGCAATTATGAAGTAGACTGTTCGCAGGTTAGTCAAACTGGTAGTAACTAGGAATTTGCTGATAATGAACTTTAGGCTAATCCTTGCTGTCTTATATTGATACGTTACAACTATTAACCTTTGATTCTAGTTTTCGTTACTCTTCAGCTTTCTATTCTTGATAAGTATTTTTTTATTGTGTTTATTATGAATGTGGTGTGATGTCTTGGTAATGATTGTGGATATGTATCTAGGCTGCATGATTGGATTAGTA
The DNA here is from genome assembly GCF_015104395.2 of Macrobrachium nipponense. Classification (NCBI taxonomy): domain Eukaryota; kingdom Metazoa; phylum Arthropoda; class Malacostraca; order Decapoda; family Palaemonidae; genus Macrobrachium; species Macrobrachium nipponense. The sequence continues at coordinate 24,969,665 of NC_061101.1, read as the reverse complement.
ATTATTACTTATTTTGAAATTTAATCCTGTCTAGTGAATTAAGCTATTATCTACCATGCATAATGGGTCCTACATACAAACTCTGGATGGACGAAGGTGTCTCATTAGGTTTGTCTGGGGAAAATTTTATTTTGTTGAAAGAAGGATTTCTGAAGCAGATGAGAGGGATAGAAGATCTGGAACGTGATAAAATCAGAGCAAGAGAAAACAAGAGCAGAACAAGAGAAAGTAGTAGCAGATCAAGAAAACGGAGACAATCAATGTTACATGAAGAACAGGAGAATGAAAAGGCTTTTAAACATGAGTTGGAAATGAAGAAACTCGAATTTGAAAATTTGGATAGGGATGGAAATAGCAGATAGGCCTGTATCTGTGGCTGTTGATACTACCAGACCATACCATTGCCTTTCAAGATGCGATGATATTACAGCTTATTTGACTAGATTTGAGAGGATTGCAGAATTACGAAAGTGGAAAAAGGAAGACTGGGCATTGCAACTTGGTACTCTTTTACAAGGTAAGGCTTTAGCTGTATTTTCCAACTTATCATCAGTGTGGAGAAGTGACTATGACCACCTTAAAAAAGCTCTACTTGTAGGATTTAGAAAAACTGCTGAATTTTATAGTAGACAGGAATTTCGAACTGCTAAGCTTGAATCAGTTAAATTACCAGCAGTTTATGCAACACCTATTCCGTGTTTTTGATCTTTGGATTGATAGGTTAGGTATATATAAAAAACCTATGAAAGCATTAGAGAAGCAATGGTTAAAGATCAGTTTCTAGCTACTCTTCCTAAGGACCTAAGACTTTTTGTTAAGGAGAGGAGTCCAGATGCCTATGAAGACATGGCTCGACTTGCAGACATTTATGCATCTACTCATAAATCATACCCTAGAGAAGATAACAAGATTTACAAAAGCAAACAGGAGCATCAGCATGAGGACAGTCAAGTCACGAACAAAGGTGGCCAGTCCATTAAAATCTCGTACTGCTGCTGTTAATAAAAAGGTAACTTGCTATTCTTGTGGTAACAGTTGGCATGTTTCCTCAAACTGTCCTGAGAAGGCCAAATTTAAAAAAAAAAAAAACTGGACCGATAGTCTGGAGGTCAAAACTGCACTCGGCAATAACCCAGATTTCAGGTTCCCATGATTTCAGGTACAGTAAAATGGTGTTTGGGTTAGCACTATCCTACGAGACACTGGGTGTACAGGTGTTATTGTTTCAGAAGATATACTTCCTGCTTCTGATTCAGAGAATTGTAAACTTGTTTCAATTATCGATTATTTAGGCAGAGAAGATAAGTTTCCAGTAATCAATGTCTACTTGAAATGTGATTGGTTCAATGGTTGGGTTAATGTTGTAAGAGCCCCTATTAAATACTGTGCAGTTCTTTTGGGGAATGTTACAGGAGTTTCTAATGACTTTTCGCATTTTAGTCAGGATTCTGTAAGTCCGGGCAATTACCAGGAAACAAGCTAAAGAAAAATTCATTCACTGAATTTACCTTATCATTTTAACCTTGATGTTTCTAATGATTCTTTCCAACAGGAACAGCAAAACCGTGAAGATCTCTAGGAAATACGTGATAATTGTAAGAGTGACAGGATTATATGCAGGAATAAGGAGTTAAAATATAAATTTGTCCTTGAAAATAACCTGATCTACAGACTAATTATTGTCCCGAAACTAACCTAATGCATAAAAAACAATTGGTTTTGCCTTCTAAATTTGTTCCTCTTGTTTTGAAACTTGCACATGATGTTCCAATTGCAGGTCATTTTTCGCACAGGAAGACATTTGATAGAATTAAAGAGATTCTGGTGGAAAGGAACGACTTCTGACATAGTTAAGTATTGTCATTCTTGTAATGTGTGGCAGAAGACTACACCTGCTGGGAGGATTACTAGAGCATCACTACAAAAATTGCCAGTAATAACTACCTCTTTTTCAAAAGTAGCTATTGATTTGGTAGGACCCCCCCCCCCCCTTTCCCCCACACCCCCGGCTTCTCATGGCTTTAGGTATATCCTCACATAGTTGATTATGCATCAAACTATCCTGATGCAGTTCCACTGAAAGAAATTTCATCAGTTGCAGTTGCTGAAAGTCTAATTACTATCTTTTCCAGGGTAGGAATACCAAGATAAATAGTTTCAGATCAGGGAACTCTATTTAAATCTGAACTAATGCAACAGGTTCACAAGTTGTTGGGTGTTAAACCAGTTTTCTCTACACCTTATCACCCTGCTTCCAACGGTAAAATTGAACGGCAGCATCATATCCTCAAGAGTATTTTAAAGAAACTTTCGGAATTACAGCCTTCAGAGTGGTCACGGCATGTACCAGCCGAATTATTTGCGATGCGAGAAATGCCCTGTGATTCAACTGGTTTTTCTCCTTTTGAGATTTTATATGGCAGACAAGTCCATGGTCCATTAATGGTATTAGAAGAGTTGATTACTGACAAGAAAGTAGACGGTAATAACGTGTATTCATATGTCTTGGAATTAAGGGAGAAGTTAGCTACAATCTTGGATATTGTTAAGGAGAACCTTAATGTAGCAGCTAGCAAGTATAAGAGTTATTTTGATTTGAAATCTAGTAACAGAAAACTCAACATTGATGATGAGGTATTGATTCTTAATCCAGATAGGACTAACAAACTTCATTTATCTTGGTCAAGACCATATAAAGACGCAGGCAAATCGGGTAATGCTGACTATTGGATTTATGTGAAAGGCAAAAGATAGCTCATGCATATAAACTTATTGAAGAAATATTTCAGGTGAGAACACTTGTATTTCTTGCATATTGCTGACAGGGAACCAGATTTATCAGAGCCCCAAGTCCATATAAATATGGTTGCTGTCTTCAATGAAGAGAAGGATGGTTTTGATGTCCACACTTTGGACTCTTCTGATTCTCGAGTGAATTTGGATTGCAATCTCAACGGATATCAAACTAGGGATATACATTCCTCTGCCAAAAGTACAAGAGTGTATTTTCAGATAACCCAGGTAGTACCAATGTAGTCACTCACAACATTAGATTAACCCTCTACGCCGCGAGCGGTAAATAAAAAATTGTCTCCCGTATGCCGGAGGGGTTTCGGAGTGAGCGCGGAAGCGGAAAAAAATATTTTTTCAAAAAATCACAGCGCGCTTAGTTTTCAAGATTAAGAGTTCATTTTGGCTCCTTTTTTTGTCATTGCCTGAAGTTTAGTATGCAACCATCATGAAAAAAATATCATTATCATATATAAATAAATGCTATATATGATAGCGCAAAAAAAACGAAATTTCATATATAATTGTATCAAATCGCGCTGTGCGCAAAACGGTTAAAGGTAACAAGTTACTTTTTTTTCGTTGTACTGTACACTAAATTGCGATCATTTTGGTATATAAACACATTGTAAAACGATAAAAGCAACACAGAGAAAATATTATCACAAAATAATGCATGAATTCGTAACGCGCGGACGTAAACAAATAATTTTTTCAAAATTCACCATAAATTTAAATATTGTCCTAGAGACTTCCAATTTTTTCAAAATGAAAACAAATGATTGAATATTACTATACTGTAAGAGTATTAGCTTACAATTGCATTTTTCGACCATATCTGACGAGTTAAAAAGTTGACTACGAATGTCGAATTTTTTATATATATATTTTTATATGCAATTATTTCGGAAATAAGAAAAGCTACAACCTTCAACTATTTTTCGTTTTATTCTACATGAAACTGCGCACATTTTTATATATAAAACTCTATGAAATGCCTAATATGAAACGGAGCAAATATTCTGAGAATAGGACGTACACATTTCGGAGATTTGTGGCGGAGAATCCGCGCGTGGAGGGAAGGAAAGATTTTTTTTTTTAATTCCCATAAAATCTAAATATTTTGCTAGAGACTTCGAATTTGTTTCAAGATGAAGATAAATGACTGAATATTACTAGACTGTAATAGTTTTAGCTTACAATGCGTTTTTCGACCATTTCGGTAGAGTCAAAGTTGACCGAACGTGGTTTTTTTTGTTTTCTATTTATCGTGATTTATATGCAAATATTTCTTAAAATGAGAAAAGCTACAACCTTCAATTATTTTTTTGTATTCTACATGAAATTGCGCACATTTTCATATATAAAACTTTATGTAACGGCTAATTTAAATGGTGCAAACATTACCACAATCGCACGTATGATTTTTTCGGAAGAGTTACCGCGCGGACGTAAAGAAAATATTTATTTGTTTCATAAATTCACCATAAATCGAAAACCTTGTGCTAGAGACTTCCAATTTGTTGCAAAATGAAGGTAAATGCTTGAATATTACTAGAATATAAGCGTTTTAGCTTACAATTGCGTTTTTCGACCATTTCGGTAGAGTCAAAGTTGACCGAAGGTTGAAATTTTTGCAACTATCGTATTTTTATGAAAATATCTCAAAACTGATAAAAGCTACAACCATGGGTGTTTTTTAGTTTTATTGTGCATGAAATTGCGCACATTTCCATATATAAAAACTTTATATAACGGCTAATTTTAAAATGGTGCAAAACATTACCACAATTGCATGTATGATTTTTTTAGGAAGAGTTACCATAAATCGAAATATTGTGCTAGAGACTTCCAATTAGTTGCAAAATTAAGGTAAATGATTGAATATTACTAAAATATAAGAGTTTTAGCTTACAATTGCGTTTTTCAAACCATTTCGGTAGAGTCAAAGTTGACGAAGGTTGAAAGTTTGGCAATTTATCGTTATTTATAAGAAAATATCTCAAAACTGATAAAAGCTACAATCATGAGTATTTTATTGTTGTATTCTACATAAAAATGCGCACATTTTCATATATTATACTTCATGTAACAGCTAATTTACAATGGTACAAAAATTATGTCAAAGTGACAAAATAATTTCCGAGATGTGTCACAGATACTTTTTAGTGCGGCAAGAAAGAAATTCGCGCTTGCGCGCCTGCTTAACGATTGTAAACAAAACACCACCTTGATCCGTGAACTCCCAGCATCCCCAAGGCGCGTGATTCAAAAGTTTTAGGGCTGGTAGGCCCTATAAGTATTTTTCCGCAAATTTTAAAAAAACTTTGCAAGTCGACGTAAATACGTCCAAGTCGGCCACAACGGGGAGACAAAAAATGTGTACGTAAAATACGTCCAGTCGGCGTAAGAGGGTTAATAACTACAAAGCCTGTGAAAGATAAATGCTACCCTATACCTGCTCCTTTAGTTGATGATTTTAATAAGGAAGTTTATGAACTATTACTGATGGGTATTATTGAACCATCTGATTCCAATTATTGTTCTCCAGCTTTGCTTGTAAAGAAGGAAGGAAATTATAGACTAGTTGTAGACTATAGAGCACTTAATATAATAACACAGTTTGATAATGAGCCAATGCCAAATTTTGAGTATGAACTATATAAGTTTCACTATTTTAAATTCATTTCAGAATTGGATATCAGCAAGGCATATCAAGTCCCCTTAAAGGAAGAATGCAAGAAACTTACAGCATTTCCTACAAATAGAGGATTAATGCAATACAAGATGTTACCATTTGGTCTCAAAACTGCATGTGCCACTTACATTCAGCTTATGAGAATTGTGCCGCAGGGTTTAGAGAATGTTGTTTGTTGTTTTGATATTTTTATAATTTCAAAAGACTGGAATTCTCATATTTCAGGTATATAAGCAGTTTTAGAACGCTTGAAACGGCATAACTTACTGCTAAACCGGGAAAATGTTTCTTGGGTTTCCAAAGGATCAATTACCTAGGATACAATATCAGTGAACAAGGAATTAGTCCTATAACTGAAAAGGTAGACTCTATTAAAAGAATTGAACCTCCTACTTCAAAGAAACTTTTGAATAGCTTCTTGGGAACTGTTAATTTCTATCAAAGGTTAATTCCATGTTTTTCTGAAAAATCTGTTGAATTGACTTAAGTACCTTAAAAAGGGTTCCCCTGATAAATTCACCTTGAATGAAACTGCTATGAAGGAGTTTTTTTTATCTAAAGTAAAGCCTCTCTAATCCCCCTATTCTAAAGGTTCCTAATCTTAATATCTTAGGACTGATGCTTCTTCAGTTGGTTTGGGTGCAGTTTTACTTCAGTACGAGGCTAATATTCCACATCCCATGGCTTATGCTAATAGAAAGCTTCTGCCTAGAGAAGCTGCATATTCTCCCATTGAGAGAGAATGTCTGGGAATATTACATGGCATCCAAAAATTTTCTTACTACCTTACAGGTCGTCCATTTCTGTTTGAGGTTGATCACAAGCCGCTTACATATCTTGAAATGCTGAAGGGTAGTAATGCAAGGTTGCTGGGATATTACCAGTTACACCTGTGAAATAGTACTTGAGAACTGTTTTAGATTAAGTGCTTTCATTTGAGTGCATCTCATTTTTAAATTGCTAATTCATGTGTTTCTTTAGTTACACACAGGTAGTGCCCCATTCCCCCTACCGATGTTGGTGTCTTAATTGATGCAAGCCTGCATCCCATTTGTTGCAAGTTGGACACTTGGACGACATTCAAGACAGCTGCTTCGAATCACCGTAAGGGCCGTAGGGACTCGTGTGAATGTTTACAGCAGCTGATGACCATCCCTAGTGAAACACTGAAACTAGTCTCGTCGCCACAGACATACGCCAGTTTACACCAGGAGCCCAACTATGTATCCACGTCAGTTATCCGGAAAACTTCTGTGAGATCAACTGCTCCCGAGAAATATGATATTGTTATAATACAATAAAGTTTCATACATACTTACCTGGCAGATATATACATAGCTAAGACTTCCGTCGTCCCGACAGAAATTCAAATTTCGCGCCACTCGCTACAGGTAGGTCAGGTGATCTACCGGCCTGCCTGGGCGGCAGGACTAGGAACCATTCCCGTTTTCTACTCATATATTTTCTCTTCCACCTGTCTCCTTGCGGGGAGGCTGGGTGTCCCTAATCGTATATATCTGCCAGGTAAGTATGTATGAAACTTTATTGTATTATAACAATATCATTTTCATACAATCAACTTACCTGTCAGATATACATAGCTGATTGGCACCCTTCGGTGGATGGGTAAGAGACAGCTACTACTGGAATAGACAGGTAAACAACATCTGTTGTAGGTATAAAATAAAAACCTTGGTTCCTACCTGATAGGTGGTAGACTTCGTGGGTGTTTGCCCCGTAGTCTGCATCACCTCAAGAAACTTTAGCGAGATATGTGATCTATGGCCAAGAATTCTTGTGGGTCTGCCGAAGGGGTCTTATCCACTTACTCGGCAGAGCCTGAAAGGACTTTGTCAATGGGTGCTGATCCACTTACATGACAACACACCTTATTAAGGAGCACACAACCAATCCCGACCACCTGATCCTAACCACCATGTTAGTATTAAAAATTGCTCCGAGTTATCCCCACTCTTCGCAACAACCGTAACTCAAACCACAATGCACACGCACACAATAATTTCAAAAAAAAAAAATTTGTTTTTTATCTATTACAAGATATCACAAGAGTTCCTTACTGAACGGAAGTGACTGGCCGCCTGTGCGGCAACTGCACCTGTTCAGCAGAAAGTCTAGAACATATCTATTAGACTTAAGTAGTAAAAAAAAAAAAAAAAATTTAAGGATTGTTGTCAGCTCCTGTACCCAGGATTGTGCCCGCAGACACAAAAGGACCTAAGGAAAAACATTTTTCATAGGTCACACGCACGTCCTTCAAATAGTGAGAGCAAACAGAATTACATCTCAATATGTCGCTTCCAAGATATTCTTCAGCGACATATTTCTCTGAAAAGAGAGAGACGTCGCCACTGCTCTCACTTCATGAGCTCTTACTCTCAGGAGTTTTAAAGAATCATCCGTGCAAGCCTTATGAGCGTCCGTAATTACGTTCCTGCAAAAACAAAAAAGGCTAAAGCATTCTTAGACATAGGTCTTGATGGATCCTTCACTGAGCACCAAAGACCTTGTCTAGAACCTCCCAACTGTTCCTTTTTCTGCAAGTAAAACTTTAACGCCCTTACTGGGCAAAGAGACCTCTCCGGTTCCCTGCCGACGAGACCCGATAATCCTTTTACCTCGAAGTTTCTCGGCCAGGGATTCGAAGGATTTTCATTCTTCGCCAAGAATAATTCCTTGAAGGAACAGATGGCTGAATCTAGATTGAACCCGACTTTGTCACTAAGGGCATGCAGTTCACTAACTCTTTTTGCCGTCGCTAGTGACAAAAGGAATAAACATTTTCTCGTTATATCACGAAACGAGTCAAATGTAGGGGTTCAATCTCTCTGAAGCCCAAGAACTTCAGCACTACGTCTAGATTCCAGTTAGGGGGAGAAGTAATTCTAGACTTCTTGGTCTCAAACGACCTAATCAGATCATGCAGATCCTTATCGTTTCCCAAATCTAGGCCTCTATTCCTAAAGAACGGCCGATAGCATACTTCTATAGCCCTTTATTGTGGCTACGGAGAGCTGCGATTCTTCTCTCAGAAATAACAGAAAATCAGCTATTTCTGTTACAGAGGTACTGGAGGAGGACAACTTCTTTGACTTACACACCTTCTAAAAACTTCCCACTTGGATTGGTAAACCCGGATAGTGGAAGTTCTCCGGGCCTCTAGCGATCGAGCTTGCTGCTTTGCTAGAAAAGCCTCTTGCTCTGACAAGTCTTTCGATAGTCGAAAGGCAGTCAGAGCGAGAGCGGGGAGGTTTTGATGAAACCTCTCGAAGTGGGGTTGTCTGAGAGATCCCTCCTTTGTGGAAGGGATCTGGGGAAGTCTACTATCCACTCCAGACCTCTGGGAACCACTCTTGAGCTGGCCAAAAGGGGGCTATCAGGGTCATTCTGTCCCCTTTGAAGTCACAAACTTCCTGAGCACTTGCCCCAGAATCTTGAATGGGGGAAATGCGTAAACGTCTACCTGAGACCAATCTAGCAGGAAGGCGTCTACTGCTAGAGCTCTGGGATCTTCTACTACTGAACAGAAGACTTCCAGTCTCTTCGAGAGGAACGTGGCAAAGAGGTCGACATGAGGAGTTCCCCAAAGAAAACCAGAGCTTGAGGCAAACGTCTGAGTGGAGGGTCCACTCGGTATGACGGACCTGGTTCCTCCTGCTCAGCCTGTCCGCTCTTACGTTTCCTTACTCCCTGAACGAACCTCGTCAAGAGAGAGATGTTCCTTTGCGATGTCCACAACAGCAGTTCTCTTGCGAGTTCGTAAAGGGCATACGAGTGAGTACCTCCTTGCTTCCGAATGTATGCCAGAGCGGTTGTATTGTCCGCATTCACTTGTACTATTTTTGTTGATACTAACGGTTCGAAGCTCTTTAGAGCTAGGTGTACAGCCAACAAGTTCTTTGCAGTTTATGTGCCAGGACACTTGAAGAGCATTCCAAGTGCCTGACACTTCTCTCTTTCCCAAAGTTGCTCCCCAACTTTTTCCGACGCTTCGGAAAAACAATACAAGGTTTGGGCTCTGTATTCCAGGGAAGTACCCTTGTTTTCCTCAGTGGGAGTAACCACCATTCGAGATGTCGTTTTATCAGATCTGGAATGCGAAAAACTGTCCGAGAGGAGTCCTGTCTTCCTGTTCCACGAACTTCTGAGGAAGAACTGAAGAGGACGGAGATGAAGTCTTCCTAGATGAAAGAACTGTTCGAGCGAGGAAAGGGTCCCTAACAGGCTCAACCATTCCCTCGCCGAAGTCCGTTCCTTCCTTAGGAAGAGAGAGACTTTTTCTAACCCTCTCGCTAGTCTCTCTTGAGAAGGAAATACTCGAAAAAACCCCGAGAATCCATCCGAATCCCCAGATAGACCAAGTTCTGGCTGGGGCGGGGATCAGTTGGGACTTCTCGAGGTTCACGAGTAATCCTAATGTCTTTATCAGGGTTTTTTTTTTTTTTTTTTTTTTTTTTTTTTTTAGTGTCACAGTCAGGTCCTCCAAACACTGGTTTCTCTGACTTTGCTCTGATAAGCCAGTCGTCTAGGTATAGAGATATACTGATTCCTTTCAGATGAAGCCATCTCGCCACATTTTTCAAAAGGTTCGTGAAAACCTGAGGCGCCGTAGACAGGCCGAAACACAAGGCTCTGAATTGGAAGATCCTTCCCCCCCCCCGTCATGAAACGGAGGTACTTCTTCGACGAAGGATGGATCGGGACGTGAAAATAGGCGTCCTGGAGATCCAGAGACACCATCCATCCCCTTGGCAAAGAGCCGCCAGGACTGAAGCAGAGGTTTTCCATGGAGAACTTCTGTTTTTGAACAAACTTGTTCAGAGCGCTGACATCCAGAACTGGTCTCCAGCCCCCCCGAGGCTTTCGCAACCAAGAAAAGACGATTGTAAAACCCTGGGGAGCTTTGATCCAGCACAAGTTCTATAGCTCTCTTGCCCACATCTGATCCACCATTTGTGAAGAGTATCTTTCAACACAGGGTCCTTGTAATTGGCGGACAATTCCCTCGGAGTTGACGTCAGGGGAGGATTGTCCAGGAAAGGAATGAGATATCCCTTCTGAAGAACCGACATCGACCAAGCGTCTGTGTCGATGCGAGTCCAGGCTTCCGCAAATCCCCGGAGCCTGGCACCTACTGGTGTTTGGAGGAGCGCCACTTCACTTTCCCCTTTTAAAGGGGCGGAACGAGGCTCGACCTCTCTTCTCGGTCGTTTTCCTTTTAGCGGTAACTCTAGTGGGAGGGCCTCCTCGAAAGGGCCGAACAGGAGTAGACCCCCCTTTCTTTTCTCCCACCATCACTGGTCTCTTCTTCCTGGACGATGCAGGAGAAGATCCTGAGTCGCTTTCTCTGTCAGAGATCGGGAAATATCCCTCACCAACTGTGACGGGAACAGAAAATCAGATCTAGGGGCGAATAACAAAGCTGCTCTTTGCGAATGTGATACTCCTTTCGTCAAGAAAGCGCTAAAAACAGATCTCTTCTTCAAGAGACCTGCTCCAATAAGGCAGAAACTTCCCCTGAGCCGTCTTGCACCGCCTTGTCAACACATGACAAAATTGCCAGGAGTACATCTGGTTCTAGCCCTTCAGGGGCATGAGCCTTCTTGGACATCACCCCAAGGGACCAATCTAGGAAGTTAAAGACTTCTAGAATGTGAAAAAGTCCCTTGAGGAGATGATCCAACTCTGACAGACCCCAAGTCATCTTTAGCCGCTGTGAAGGCTATGTCTCCTGGATGCATCTACCAAGACTGGAAAAGTCAGCTTCAGCTGAAGCTGGAAGTGTGAGACCCATATTCTCCCCAGTCTGGTACCAAATCCCTCTCTTGCCCGTAAGTCTAGCGGAGGCATGCAAAACACTGTCCTACTAGCTCTTTCTTAGTTACCATCCAGCTATCCAGCGATTGCAGAGCTCTCTTCATAGAAAATCGTCGGTCTCATTTTCAAGAAAGCCGACGATTTCGGTGTCTTCGAGCATGAAAAAAGTGAACGAGGCGAAGGAGGAGCGGCAGGGATCAATGCATCTCCGTATTCTTGGAGAAGGAGAGTTGTCAAAACTTTGTAGTTCGACAGTCCTTCTTTACCGTGAGACTCGTCCCTCTGAGTCCTCTTCCAAAATCGGATCAGAAGGAGAGGCCACTTCCCGTTCCGGGTCTTCCTGTTCACAAAAACTCTCTCTACGGGAGACAAACTCCTAATAGGAGAGGGGCTAAGAGAGTGTAAATAGCTCCTATGTTTGGCTGGCTCTTCGTACTTGGCTGGCTCTTCGCGCTTGGCTGGCGCCTCGCTTGGCTGGTCGCCTCGCGCTTGGCTGGCGCCTCGCGCCTGGCTGGCGCCTCGCGCCTGGCTGGCGCCTCGCGCTTGGCTGGCGTCTCGCGCCTGGCTGACTCCTCGCGCTTGGCTGGCGCCTCGCGCCTGGCAGGATCCTCGCGCTTGGCTGGCGTCTCGCGCCTGACTGACTCCTCGCGCTTGGCTGGCGCCTCGCGCCTGATGGTGTCTCGCGCCTCTCAAAGCTCTCGCGCCTGGTTGAAAGTCTCGCGTCTTCCTGGTGCCACATCCTTGTATGACAGATGCTTGTCTGGCGCCTCGCGCTTGGCTGAATCCTCACGCCTGGTTGTTACCTCGCGCTCGGCTGAAGCTGCTGGTCTGGCAGAACGTATCCCATTCTGGGAGAATCCTCTCGTCTGTAATGCGTTTCTCGCTTGTCTGACTCTCTAATCCTAGAGGACGCTTCTCATCTGTAGGACGCCTCGCGCTGGCTGGCGCGCGCGCTTGTCTGGCGAATCAAAATCGAATCAAACGAGTCTCTATCTGAGATCACAAAAGACTCATGTCTCACAGGAGCCTCACTCCTGGCAGGAGAAGGAAGACGAGTCTTCTTGACCGGCAGTCTCACGTCTTTCTTACGAGGAGGATCCTTCGAAAGGACTCCTACTAAGGCGGATAGCTGTTCCTGCACCGCCAAAATGATCCTCTTGGAAGCCTCTCCTGCGTCTTCTTGAACGGGAGAGGGTAGACCTCGAAGGCGTATTGCCCACCTCATGGGACGTCAAAACCCCTCTTCGCCTTCTTGATAGAAGGAGGCGCTTCTTCCGAAAAGCGTTCTGGGCTTGAATCCAACACAGGATCTCTCCAGTGCCTTTTCAGGGGCCTGGACAAGTCCGAATCCTTCCACCCTCGTTTAGGAGAGAGAAGCGGACGAAGAGAAGCACTCTCTGAGGACGCTTTTTTCGATAGCGGTCCTGAGCAGACTGTTCTATATACAGCACCTGCTGCAATGGGACGACCTGACCGGGGGAGATTCTCCACAACCTCCGTACGGCTTTCGACTTTCCTTCTCCTCTGGGCTTGGGAGCTTGGAAGAGGTCTAGGCCTGGGAGCGTCGCAGAGACGGTCAGACGCTCCACAAACACTGGGGACACTCACTTCACTAAAATCACTTTCACAGTCCTTCCACTTTCATGGTAGCCATTTGGATCTCATCCTGTGAAGAGTAGCCTTCAGTTCAGCAATTTCCGAGGCCGAATCTGAAGTAAGGCCAGTGAGGGTCCTGATACAGAATCATAATTAAGAGAAGAGTTAGAATTATCCAAAGGCTCAATAGGCCTTGTACTACTACCCGCAATCTTAGATGCAGCCCTTCTGACTCTATCCCTTTCTAACTTCTTCAAGTAAGAAGTTAGAGTCTTCCATTCCTCAACATTCAACCTTTCACACTCATGACAGGTGTTAGAAATAGAACAATCAAAACCCCTACATTTGCGACATACAGTGTGAGGATCAACCGAAGCTTTCGGTATCCTCACCTTGCAGCTACATCACACACATTCTCACACAAACACTTGAATCAGACATTCTGAAGAAAAATCAAAAAGCAAGCCAAATCCAGTCCCACAGTAGCGAATGCCAAAACAACGATCCAGGTACGTCACCAAAAGTCCACAAAAAGATGATCAATTGTCTAGAAAAGCGAATTCCAGTCAAGAGGAGGCAGCAACGATGTTGATACCACCGGCGACAGAAAATATATGAGTAGAAAACGGGAATGGTTCCTAGTCCTGCCGCCCAGGGCAGGCCGGTAGATCACCTGACCTACCTGTAGCGAGTGGCGCGAAATTTGAATTTCTGTCGGGGACGACGGAGTCTTAGCTATGGTATATCTGACAGGTAAGTTGATTGTATGAAAACATACAAATTAAGTATTGTGTATTGATACAGTAAATCAGAATCTTAAAGTTTATTTGTAATAATTGTTATTTACTTCCACTTTTTATTTATGCCTTTTAATGGTTATATTCATATGTGCTGAAAGTGAAGGTAATTGGTGGTTATTATATTAGGAAAGCCACTACACACTTGGGAACCACCAGTTTCCTTTACATGATCATATCTGTCCAGTAAGGTTACGAGATGAACTGAAAAATTAATGACTATATTACATATAAAATCAATAGTACCAAAATATTGTCTTGCAGATGTTCATGTGTGTGATAATCATATTATTGTCAACTTAAAAAAAAAAAAAAAAAAAAGGCTAACCAGCAATGTCACCACTGTCGGAATGCCATTTTTGAAACTCCATACCTATTAACCCTCTTACTCGAAGGGGTATAATAAAAATTCTCCCCCGTATGCGGGGGGGGTCTCGGAGTGAGCCGCCGAAGGGGGAAAAAATATTTTTTTCAAAAAAATCACAGCACGCTTAGTTTCCAAGATTTAAGAGTTCATTTTGGCTCCTTTTTTTGTCATTGCCTGAAGTTTAGTATGCAACCATCGGAAATGAAAAAAAAAATATCATATATAATAAGGCGATGTATGATCGAGCAAAAAAAAAATTTCATATATAATTGCATTCAAATCACGCTGTGAGCAAAAAACAGTTAAAGCTAACGAGTTAATTTTTTTTGTTGTGTGTACACTAAATTGCAATCATTTAGGTATATAACACATTGTAAAATGCGCGGACTTAAAAAAATGTTTTTTTCAAAAATTCACCATAAATCTAAATATTAATCTAGACTTCCAATTTGTTTCAAAATGAAGACAAATGATTGAATATTACTATACTGTAAGAGTTTTAGCTTACAATTGCAGTTTTCGACCATTTCGGAAGAGTTAAAGTTG
>NC_061101.1:24936999-24949499 GCF_015104395.2 Macrobrachium nipponense | reverse complement strand
ATGTAAATATTTGATAGAAATTTTGAACAGCCAGATTTGAAATCCTGTGAATATATTCTGTAGTCTCAAGTTTTCACCAACAGGACTACTCTCTCTCTCTCTCTCTCTCTCTCTCTCTCTCTCTCTCTCCTCTCTCTCTCTCTCTCTCTTATCCGTACTGTGTATGAGCACCACTCCAATCAGAAATTGATCTTGCGCAAAGTAGTCGTCTCTTGTTCTACCTCATTAATTACGGAGAGTAAAAATGTATTATAGAGCGGTAACATTGACAACCAGGCAGATAATGATGAGATTATAACTGCTGTATATATTATTGATGCGCCGGGAGCCTCGCGAGCTAATAAAGCATTCAAGGCTTTCTTCAGAAATTTAGTCTGTTCTCCGTTTCCATCGAACAAAATGCCTCGTGTGTATTCATTATGCATGTTACTGCCGGATGTTATATTGAATCATTCCAGTTCTGTTTATTTATTTATTTATTTATTTTTTTTGTTAGATACTGCGGTTTCCAATGTTTTGAAAAAAAAAACTCGTATGGAATGTTACATCTCTACATCTTAATTTTTTTTATATTACGTAGTTGAGACTTTGAGCTAATACCTGCTAAATATACTTTTACTTTGAAAATGTGGAGTATAACACAAATAACTATAAAAGAGTAGAATGATGTACCGAGTCATTCATTATTATGGAGCATTAGCTAGCAGTGGGTATCGGTATATCATTTATGTATTTATGTACGCAGTAAATCCTGTCATATATTTAGAAGATTGAGGCGATTAGCCCAACATATGGTGCTTTGCATGATACTGACATTCAGATATTTGGCTTTGGAACGACATAGATCAATAAGTATGTTATATTTAGAGGACTGAGGTGATCAGCCCAACGCATGGACATCGAGCAGTGAGGTGTTTGGCTTCTGGAAGTACATAAACCAATTACTGATTAGGGAACAGGACATTTGGAGTCCTCAAATAATAAATCTATAATCTACGTCCATGGAAAACAATTTCAATGAACTTTAAGCTTTGTATTTAGGAATGAGATTATAAAAAAGCGAAGAGCCATATTCGTCTTCGGAAAAACATAGCAGAAAGTAGGCAAATTATAACAGTAAAAATAGTTCGTTAATGTATCAGCCATGAAGTACCCTTTATATTGCGTCTTAGCTTAGGAAATATGATTACAAATACATAAAGTCTACGGGAGGGAAAAATGAATATTTGGTATTTTATAAAGTATTCTGTGAAAGGCCTCCCGAGAAAACAAGGCATTTCTAATAAAATATTAATCTTAAGGAAGGATAACTGGCTAATTTTTATATTCAGTAAGATGCGCGGTAACGATTTTGGTAACTGAATATTTACAATCACAACACATATGTTACAGTTATGAGAAATATCAACTAAAGACAACGAAAGAGCTCAGAAATCTTTGAATAAAGATAAGTGTTGAATAGGAGTAAAAATGAATGACTTTGTGACCCATGAGCAGCTCTTCAGTACGATATTCACTAATTTCATTAACTCTTTACTGCCTTTAGAAATCTGTACAAAAAATCCTCGACTGCAGAACGATAATATGAATAGACACTTTATTAATAAATAGGCTATATCTAGCTTTTGTAAATTTAACGTAAGATAGTTTCATTCCAATGTGTAGGTTTGTTGCTCAACTTAGAAGAGGATATGAAATAGAATAAAGTGATGGAATTGTCCATATGCCATTCACTGCGTAATATGGATACTCCATCGATTTTGGTTTGTTTACTTTTGTAATATCGAGAACGGTCATTCCTTATGCGCAAGGGAATGGTAAACGGAATCTAAAACCCCATGGCTCGCTTTACCGAAAAAACATAATGCAGAGTAACTCTCGAAGCACCATTAGGACAGCCAGGAAAGATGTACTGTCTTTCTAATTGATCTTAACGCGAATTTTGACTATTTTTCTCAAAGGTGATACCAAGGCAACCTTACATTTACACAGAGCACCGAAATGATGAACCATTTCATCTTTATTTTTACCCTAAATATAATTTGTTTCACTTAGCAAAACATTTTAATGTTTATTGTCACGCGATAATATGAAATCAACATCTGTAATCTCGCCGCAAAGAACAGTATCTGGCAATTGACGTCTGCATAAAAGCCGGAAATCATGGTGCCAGAATAACCCTGGCAATGCCTAAACGGCTCTTGGCTGCATTGTAAACAATTAGACAGGGTTTAATGCTGCATAGTAAAAGACATTTACATGTGAACAAGACTCCAGATCGGTTGAGCCCAACAGCGACTGGGGATTGCCCGTCAGCGCTCTCCTTTTGCAGGCTGGGCTGTTGATTGAATTGACTGACAAACAAATTTTGATTACAGCTATGTGGCAGAAATGATAAGGTATTGTTAAATAATAGTTCATTATGAGTGGTATCAGAGATCTTGTCTCTATTTTTTTTAATGGTCAGGGGTTAAAGCTCTGCGGAATTACAATTATTTATGTTGGAGGCAGAGAGTGAGAATGACTAAGAAGGAAAATTTATATGTATTTGTATATATATATACATATATATATATATATATATATATATATATATATATATATATATATATATATATATATATATATGTATATATATATATATATACGTATACATATGCGTATACGTTGTTTTTCAGGCCTGTTGAAAGCAGAAATTATGACGAGACCCTATTATTCTGAATTATTTCATAAGTTTCTACAGTGATGAAAATGCATCTTTATATCACACCAGATCTCGGGATAAATTTCATACATTTACGTTTCATATCTTTCAAATCCCTATGCAAGAAGCCTTTCCCTCTTATTATCCTTCTGAGACTATATTAAAGTACAGTACAATAGATTGTCAGAATTAAAGAGAAAAAAAAACATCAAATAAAAATGTCCCAATATTAGAGATTTGATGGCATTACTGAGGTTCGAGATAAGGACTTAAAATTCCATTTTGAGCATATTTGCTTCCCCGGACACTTCCTCATCATTAAGTTAATAAAATTATCCATTTATTATTTTGAATTCTTTAGCCTATAAGAAAATCATATTTAATGCTAAGGATCAACCAATTAATTTTCCGAGAGTTTGGCGTTTAAATTTATGTGGAGTTGAGCCACCAAGATCACCAGTCCATAAATGATTTTGTATTCTTACCAGAAATAAATCATCAAAGAAAATTGCAGAAAATTTTATGGATTTTTGATTGCTCATAGATTTTCCATCAAAACGGCAAGATTCTAGAATTTAGCCCAAAGTTCTGACGAATTTATTCGAGCGAAAATAACAAAGTATATATTACTTGCCCCTGACTTTCAACAACAATCTGTCAAAAAAAGATATTTCTGTGAGATTAAAAAAGAGCGAGAGAGAGAGAGAGAGAGAGAGAGAGAGAGAGAGAGATTTCTCTATATCATATCATAAGTATTATCTGACCAGTTTGTACGAGTATTAACATTAATCCTCCTATAGACAAACCCCCCCCCCCCCCCAAAAAAAAAAAAGAAAAAAAAAAACAGAACTATGTCCCCTTTCATAAAATATAATCATACGACCAATAGTAAAATCATCTAACGTCGTTGCATAGTAGATTTATGGTCTTTTTATGATAAAGGAGAGAGAGAGAGAGAGAGAGAGAGAGAGAGAGAGAGAGAGAGAGAGAGAGAGAGAGAATTGTTTAAGCAATAATAAACCAAAATGACTCTTTGCAGCACAGCTGCAGAAAGTCTTGAGAATGAATGGACCATTAGATTGCCTTCCATTGGATGTATTTATGTTCGGTTCCGTCCACTGACTCAAGATAAACAGTCTTTTCTTTTCTAAACCAAGGAGAACAGTCGTGATCTCCCATTTACTATCACTCGTTCTCGCTGTCACAAGGCCTATGATATTCTATCAAGGTTATACGCCGACAATGTTTGATGATAATCTGTATTTCTCCAGTGAACTCTAGGAAGTCGATTGCTCGGTTCTTTAATAGCATGGCTATATGGCTATACACAGAGCGAGTTCCTTCCAGTACTGACTTGTTATGATGAATCACTCTGGAATATTTTAATATCGTAAAATGGGACCATTTACTTACCTTATTTAGTCAGCTCCTACTGATGGGGTACAGATGAAATGTCCTGACGTGTGACTTACAGAACCTTGAATATTGACCACTACCAAGGAAAAATAAAATATTTTGATATTTTCTTTTTCTTGATAAAAAAGGAAAAACACTTTTTGGCATTTCTTCAAACCTGATGACTTCCTCTGCTAATTCCCCACTTATTGATCCTGGTCTTATTACGATACGTTCTCTCTAATATGATTCCTATCCCATATTAATCTTCTTTCGTAAGTCACAGCAGTTTCTTTAGCTTTCCCTAAAGGCCACCAAGACTCCAGCTTCACTCTGTATCCTTCACAAATTCTGCGGAATTTCTGGTAATTAGATCCTGTGGCTTTAATACCCTATCTTTGGCTAATTTCCTAAATCTGCGCAAGTTTTTTCCTGGAAAAATATTAATGATTAAAGCTTCTCTTAGTGGTGACCACTGCGTTCAACAAAACCAGCCATCACTCGGTCATTCCATCTTCTGTTCCTGGTAAATTTTATGATCTTTTCATAATTAATTCCAGTTGCCCTAAAATTAACTAAACTCCTCTTTCAAGTAACCACTGTGAGAAACTTGGATCCTGCTATCATAAAAATGTTAATATGGTAAAGACCTTCGAAAGAGCTTGAACAGTGACATAACTTCCCTCCATAATTTTTTATTCTGTTATCCGGTCAGTCCTTTTTCTCTTCTGGTCACTGGTCTGTCCCATTTCCTATTCGATTCAAAGGATGATTCACCCATTCATAACAACTTATTTTCTCTGTCAGAATTTAAATTCAGTTTATCTTTGAGGTCGCTTCATTCCAACCTCTTCTCTAGAAACCACATGACGTCCATTCATTTATGAAGCATTTCTGTTCATGCTTTTGATTAAGGTCAGGGCCAATTCTATTCGTTCCACATAAAGACACCTGTTGGGCATCCCATTAAATACTCTAACAGAAATATTATCTGCATGTGAATAAAGCACGTTTGCTCTATACATTGATGGCATATTAGGTGAAAATAACTGATAAAAGGGCTTCCTTCTATACAAAATAAACTTGACAACGTATTCACATCTACATTCCATCAAGGCAGATCAGTTGCGACTCCTACCTTCAATCAAAATTATCAAATGAATTTCCTTTAAAATGACTGTTGTATATTAATAATAAACGTGGTAAAGGAATTGTTCAGTGCATTAAGAAGATGACCATATGTTGTGTTTTTTATTATTTTTTATAATTTCTTCTGGCTTATCCGTTACAATGGATAGGAGAATCAGTCTGATGAATTCATCATTCGACTAAAGCAAAATAACTTTCATGTCATTCTGATATAACAGAGATATAGTTTATATTTCATATCAAATTAAAATGACATCCGAGCGCTTTGTTGGTGATATTAAAGTCAATGGATTACAGAAAACCTTAATTAAACGAGTTTATACTTCAGTCTGTTGTAACAAGTCTACGACCATATCCATATCGGTATGTATGGCCTCTAGGAGATCAGACAATTAAAGTGTTGTCAGTCCCTTTGGGAAAGTGTTTAAACGATAAAAAGAAATACGCAAGGATTTGCGTTCATCAGCGTCTCCTTCGTTCAATATTCCTCATGATGCCAAGGAAAGGAGGCAAGAAACGATTTTTTGTGCCGGTTGAGGATTGAAGGACATATGAGACTCACTCCTGGGTTCTTGGATGAGCTTTTCGAAATTTCCTCCATTGTTGCGATGACTGTATTTGTGTCCTCGACCGTGCAGGACAATTTGCTGGTCGAGGAATGCCCCAGACCTTGGGGAGTCGTTTAGGACACAGGGTTATTTTTTCTCGTTTGGGGACGGGAACAGAGAAGGACATTTTTATCCTCGCTATTAATTTCTTCGGTGTGGATTGCCAATATAGGAGCAGTTGCGTATCTTTGTTATGATTATATTTATACATGTTTTACAGATCATGATTTACACACACCACACACACACACAACACCAACAACACAACACACACACATTATATATATATTACTTATATAATTATTATATAATATTATATATATATAATATATATAATATTAATTCATTTTCTTTTTTCAATTTCCTCAATTTAATTTTTATATGGGCGGGTCAATAAAACAAGAGTTGTTAGTCGACCAGTTATTTTGATATCCATAAATACCACCAATCAATCAATCATGTCAATTGCAACATAGAAGTTATATTTCCCAGTGCCTAAAACGAAAGGCAACTGGGTGAGTTGAAGCAAAAGACAAGGTAGAGTAGTGGGGAAACTTACAAAAAAAGACAAGCTAATAGGCTTAGCTTAGCATTAAAAAACGATAGATAAAAGTTACTCATAAACATGGTAAAACAAGACTTCCACTAGCCTGGTTGTTTCTAAAAAAAATGAGGGGAGGGCTACATACGGGGTCTGAAAAAAAAAATGGCAATTGTGCTATAGATTCGGTTCGAAAGACTGGTTCCTCCAGGTCGCAGTGAACTGCGCCTTCCTGCATCTTCAGCTTCACGAGACTTCATTCCCGGGAAATTGTGTTCTCTGGGAGTCCAGCGGTTCTCTCGCTTTTTTGAGCCGGAGGAGGAGATAATGGAAACGGTTTATTTCGGCTGAACTGCCGAGGGGGGAAACAGTTAATTGCGCATCGGATGACAAGGAAAACGAAACAGATAAACCAATTTACTTGCTAAAATTTAAATATGGGAAAATACCTAGGAACAAAAATTACTCTATTAAATCCCAACAATACAGACCCACATTTACAACTGCCACCTATTAGAAAGTAAACCTAAAATCAATGAAATTTAGAAGAGACTCGCTGGAGATCGTAAACTTTCCTTCTGAAACGTGATTTATTTTTATCGAGTTTAATAGCGGATTGTTATTCAGGCGGGAGTGGATTTAGGACAGGGTCACGTTCTTTTAGCTTACTTGCAGCGAGGCGGGAGTGTGTTTCAGGAGATTGCACAAGGTGCCTCTGCTTCCCAGTTTCCAGTACGTTACATACTGTCATCCAATTCATCACTGCGGTACGTAGTTACTGCGAATAAGACGTTATAAACAAATTATAAACCGTCGTGCTATTATGTATTTATATTATATATTATATATATATATTATATATTATATATTTATATAGGATATATATATATATATAACTATTATATTAATATTATATATTTATTTATATAATTATATATATTATTATAATTAATATATTATATATAATTATATATATATAATATATATATTATATTATTATATATATTTTTTAATTTAAATATATCTATATTATATTAATAATAATAATATATATTATTATATATATATTCTATCTATCTATATATATATATATATTATTATATAATATAATATTATTATATATATATATTATATATATATAATTGTAAGTGTTTACATAATAACAAAAATATGGAATGTTTAGTCCATATATATTAAAAAGACTAAAACTAAAGAGGTCAACCAGATTGCTTGCAGGAATGTGATTCAAGCACTAGAGACGCTAAAGATGACGTATTTTTACAACAAAAAGGGTAGGGCTAAGATAACAAATGCCCGTCACCTGTTAGTTCATTCATTTGTTTATAAACTCTAGTCCAAGCTTCCCTGCTTGAGACAACTTACTGCCGGGACCTATAAATTTCAAACGGCCCTATGTGATCCGTGTTAGCGGGTTCGTCTCATTTTTGGATTGTGTTGTTTCGTATGTAACTATTGTCATTTTTGATTGTATTGTTCATTATCGTTTCGAGGCTGACTATTCTGCTTCCTTTCATAACTTGTTAACAGGGATGGTCCCCTGGGATGGTACGGGAGGCGGGCAGAAGATGAGTTTAGCTATCGTTCATTAGAGACCTGTAACCTATTTTACGTAAGACTTTATCATGTAGAGAGGAATAGAATTAGCCATCATTCATTGGACCAGAAGCGATTACAAGCTATCGTCATTATGAAGACTTGTTTACAATCGATACCTGATCTTTTGCAACCATGTTAAATTCAAGAGAATATAAGTATTTTTTGTTTACTTCGTTGGTTTCTACTTTAGATCCTTCACCTAATACCGACCGAATCAATCATGGAGTTTAACACATCGTCGTTCATATAACCGAAGAAGATAATACCGACTTGGCGTTAAGTGATCTTACAAACCCAAAAGACACTCCATTTGAATATGGAAGTGCAATACCAACCGACTTTAGCGGTTAAGAATTATCGCAAGTTCTAACAAAATTACCTCATAGGGCGCCTTATTTATACAAGGCAAACAGCCCTAAAGTGGTGGCCAAAGCGGCTGTAGCCGGCCTAAAAGGTGGGGCAGCGTCCCAGAAAGAACTCTACAACTTCTCCGAAGAAAAACCCAGATAATAAATCATAGAAGTCAAAATGACGACGAAAGCAGCAGAATTCTTTTCAAGCAATCCCTAAGTTATCATTGTTTAGTTGAGCGACTTAGCGTAAGATTATACGCAAGTCTTAACATTACCTATAGGGCGCCTTATTATACAAGGCAACAGCCCCTAAAATATAAAATTAATTATATATATAGTTATATAATATATATATATATATTATTCTAGTATATATATATTAATATTATTATTACTATATATATTATATATATGTTGACAGTTAGTACCTCGGAGGATACGAAAGGCTCAACTTTACGAAAAATCCAAGTTTACAAAAAGCCAATGCGAAAAATTTTACTGACTTCTACATACGAAAAGTTTTTCAAGAATACGAAAGGTTTGTTGCCTGTAAAGGTCCCGAGATTCAGCCCGGACCACCATGAGAATAAATAATTTTAAAACTCCCGCGCCGCCAACTGACAGTAAACTCGACCACCATCCTCCCGCTCTTTCCCATTGGTTCCTGATGATAGGTCACCCCATAAGGGATCCTGACTTCCTATTGGATTGGTCAGCATTCTACCCCTTGTGCAAGTTTAAAGTTATTGCCATTGATTGGTCAAAATTGGGTTGCTGTTAAATTTGAAAAAACTTTATTATTCATGCAATACGTTTAATAAAGAAAACAAAAATTTAGGTAAAGATAGAATAAAGAATAGAAATGAATGGTGATTATTTACTGTTTTAGGTAGTTTCAGTACGATTTGAAGAGGAGATTAATTGAAAATTTATAGGCTTACTTGTGTTTAAAAGTTGATTGCTTAGGCAATCGTTCGAATTACGCGTAAGTGCTGGATGTAAACAGACGTTTGGAAGCTTTTTTTTTTGTTTGGTTATTATTAGTTTAATGGTTTACTTAATAATTATTTGAAATTCAGTACATGCAATACATTTAATTTAAAAAAAATAAAAAAATTGTTGAATGCATGAATCATAAAATCATTAAAAATAAATCAGACTTGCCAAACAAATTAACGTTATTTTTTTTAGAATTTTTAGAATTCTTCTTTTAGTTTTATTATTACGTTACGTTTATACCACAAATGTTTCAATTTATAGCTGTCAGTAACCTCTGGTATTCTCATTAGGTAAAGATAAAAATAAAGAATTAGAAATGACACAATTGCGGTTATTACACTGTTTGGTGTTATTTCAATTAGTTGAAGAAGAGATAACTAATGACAATTTATGGGATTACTGTGTGGGCTAGGAAAAATGATTGCTTGGCAGCTTCGTTTCGGATACTCTTTAGAATGTAAACAAGTCGATCGGAACATTGTTTGTTTTTTGTTTGTTTGTGTATTTATAGTTAATGATTAAAATTAATTAATTATTTAGAAATTGGAGTAACATTACTTGATTATTTTATTACATTTTATGTTGGCATATTTCAATGCTTTTAGCTGCTTGGAGGTTTTAGATGTTCAGAAATCATAGGACTAGGCTTACAGGTTAGCAACCGCTAACATAGGCTAGGCTTATTGCTAAGGGACAATATGCTAAACAAGTCCTATAATAATTGCAGTAAAAAATGGGTTGAACATTTGACAAGTGCAGTGAATATTTACTCAAGTTATGTACCAGTATTTTTGCCTTTTTTAGGGAGTCAATATTTCTTTCCGTCGTAACCCATAGAAACATGTGTTTTAGGCCTGTGGAAATAAACTTAATTTTTACTGGGGTGTTTTTGGGAGGGCTTGGAAACAGAATTAGCCATTTTTACATGTTAAAATAACGTTCCAAGTTCATGAAAAAACTCATTAATACGTAAAGGCCGTACTCGGAACGGAATTAATTTTCGTTCATCTCGAGGGTACCACTGGTATATATATATATATAATTTATATTATATAATATTATATAATATATATAATTATATATTATAATATATATTTATATTATTACATATATTATATATACATATTATTATATATATATATATATTATTATATACTATTATAATATATTAATTATTATATAATATATATATATAATATATATATATATATCTATCATTCTAATCTATTATATATATTATATATAATAATTATATATATATTAATATTATAATTAAATATTTATTATATATATATATATATATATTTAATTAATAATATATATATTATATATATTTATATAATATTAATATTATGCATATATATATATATATATATATATTATTATATATATAATATTATATTATATATCATATTATATAATATATATTATTATTATTATATTATATATATATTATTAAATATTATATATTATAATTATATATATATTATGTGTGTGTGTGGTGTGGTTGTGTGTTGTGTGTGCGGTTGTGTGTTTATGTGTATGTTGTGCGAAGCGGTTGTGGCGCAATTTTCTCATAAAATATTTCTATTGGCGTTAATCTTTAGCTCTTCTATTGTGGCCAATTTCGGACTTCATGGCAGTTAACGGAAAATGTTACTGATGCCCCTTTTTTATCGCCGGAAACCCCATTTTTTTTTCAAATTTAATGTTTTCCACTTAGATATTCTCTTGTACAAATATTAGAGTATTTAAAATCGCTTAAACCTAAGCAATAGGCTTCCGTCTGGCGAGAAAATGGGAGATTGTTGAATGTTTCAAACAACATTTTTCATTCTTTTCGAATATTCATGTTCTTTCATTTTTTTGACCAAAAAATAAAATTGCGATCTTTTGGCCGAATTTTGGGATTTCTGATACTGCATTTTATAAATTTCATTTTAATCATTTCAAAATGGTAGTTAATATTTTGGTCCTCAAGGATGGTAGGGAAAAGTAATTGTTTTAAAGCTTAAAATATCTGCGTGGTTTGGAATGGAAGGCGGGGTTTAAAGCAATTAAGCCATTAGCAAAATGACCGAGGCAAAATAAAAAATTGACAAAATGGACTTATTACCGGGTACACTAAATTGACCCCTGGCTTATTGCCAATTGCCAATTCAGCAGATTAAGGCCGGCTGGGTCTTTGTTCTTTTATTTTCCTTCATATGTTTACGCTTCATTAACAGTTATTATATTAATTATTATTGCATTTCACTTTTGTAATACGATTTTTAACCTAAATAAACCAATAACTAAACAGTTTCCCTTATAATTTAAGACGATGGAATACAACCATCTCAACCTTGATTACAATTTTGCAGTTAATTATATTCTTGTTGTTTAACATTAATGCATTATGTTAAAAAAACACGTCTGGAAAAGAAAATGCCATTGGCTTTCAAATGGAGTATACTTTGAAGGTGATAAGACTGCTAAAACATGTAACAATAAAACTGAATAAAATTGCTTATTGACAGCAATTAATTTCGGTTACCTTTTGGGTCCGCCCGCCCTCGATATGTTATATCTATATATATTTATAATATATCATTTAATATATATATATATATTATATATATATACTTAATATATATATATTTTAGTATTATATTTATTATTATTATATAATAATTAAATTTATATATGTACATTATGTATACTTATTACACACACAACACACAACACAACATTATAATATATATACAACAATATAATTATATATATATATATTATTATATTATCTATATATATATATATATCATATTATATATATTATATTTATTATATATATGCCAGAAGCCAGGTAGCTATTGTCCTACCTCTAAGTAATTAGGGCATACAATCCACATTGAAGTAAAATCCTTCGTTAGCTTAAAATTTTAAAAATTTAATAATCTCTTGTACAGGATTAAAGCTTTCGACCATCAGCTGTGGGTCTTTGTTCCACTAATAATGTGATTGATGTCAACCTCAAGGAACTGACAAAGTTAGGAGCACAAACAGTTGAAAAAACAAAAAATAGAATGATTAGGTAACAAGCTAAGTTTTATTAATAAGAATGACCAGGCGGTTTGAGCCCTCGTCCTTTCCAG
>NC_061101.1:24928750-24936499 GCF_015104395.2 Macrobrachium nipponense | reverse complement strand
AACTGAGAGTGCACCCAGCGGAAAGCGGAGCGCGCCGTAATGATGTTAAGCGCGCTTTAGTGAACGTCATACGCACGCCAGTGGACGCCAAGTGTGTGCCAGCGGACGCCAGCAGCGCGCAAGTGGACGCCAATCCCACGCCAGTAGCAGCCAGGCGCGCGCCAGTGGACGCCAGGTGTGCGCCAGCGGACGCTCGGGTGGACGCGGATGTGGAATTTCGTCGTCACCCACCTGTTTTTGAGGATCCTTTGCAAGTTACTTCGGGACTTAGAGAGGCAACCGGAGTTTCTATTAAGGAGTCAGCTTTGCCTTCCACTTCACAGCAACGCTCCTCCTGGAAACTTAGACCGGATAGTCTTGGTTCAGCCTTACTTCCTCCGACTTCACCTGTGTCGGAAGCAGAGGTTAGCGACGCTTCGGTTGAAGTTGATGATGAGAAACCGTTGGCTGCGGTCTCTTCTGACTACCAGGTATTGACCCACCTTCTTCAATCGGAGTTTGGAGATACGTACTTTTCATCCTGAAGCTCCTCGCTCTCCTCCCTCTCAACTTTCTTCTTCTAAGATCAATAGTCTCGGCATTTGTCAGAATGAAGAAGTCCCTTTCGACAAAGAGGGCTCTTCGTAAAGTCCATGACTGGATGGAGAAAAGGAAGTCTCAGGGAAAGACCTCATTTGCTCTTCCACCTTCAAGACTTAGTGGGGAAAGCAGGCATATGGTACGAGACGGGAGAAACCGTAGGTATTAGACTTCCCTCGTCAGCCCAAGGAGACTTCGCAAGCATTGTGGATGCCTCGAGGAGGTCTCACCTGTCCTCTTCGAAAGTTTCCTGGTCTACTACGGAAATGGACCACCACCTTAAAGGCCTCTTTCGAACGTTAGAGGTCTTTAACTTTCTAGATTGGTGTCTGGGAGTTCTGGATGCCAAGTCTAGGAGTTCCGACTCGATTAGTCTGGGGGAGCTGTCCAGCGTAATGTCGTGTATGGACAAGGCCGTCAGAGATGGTTCGGAGGAGCTGACAGCTCACTTTTGCACAGGGCTCTTGAAGAAGAGATCCCTGTTTTGCAATTTCACAGCTAAATCCGTCTCTCCGTCACAAAAGGCAGATTTGCTCTTTGCTCCTTTTTCGGATCATCTCTTCCCCCAGGCTATGGTTAAAGACAGTTAGCTTACCAGTCTACAGGAGAAGGCCACGCAAGATCTCCTCGCACAATCTTCAAGGAGACCTGCGGTACCTTCGTCGTCGGGAGTTTCGATTCTCAAGAAATCGAAGCCCTTTCGAGGTGTTGTTCCTCGAGACCAGCCCCTCGAGGAAGAGGCACTTCCAGAGGCAGAGCCACTGCGCTTGCCAAGAACAAGAAGTGAGACAGAAGTCCTTCAGTCACCGGTTGGAGCCAGGCTTCAGCTGTTTGCGCAAGCCTGGGAAGAGAGAGGTGCGGACAAATGGTCCTTAGACATCATAAAGAAGGGTTACCGGATCCCGTTCCTGAAACCACCCCCGCTGTCTACGACACCCAGGGATATGTCACCTTCTTATCGGGGAGAAAAGCAACAAGTGCTATACAATCTGCTAGATCAGATGATCGTGAAACATGCCGTAGAACAGGTCTCCGACCTGAACTCCCCCGGATTTAACAACCGACTGTTCCTGGTGCCAAAGCAGTCGGGGGAATGGCGACCGGTACTTGATGTCAGCAGCCTGAACCTCTTTGTCATCAAGCAGAGGTTCAAGATGGAGACGCCTAAGTCAGTGATGGGAGCCTTAAGACCGGGGGATTGGATGGCTTCACTAGATCTCCAGGACGCGTATTTTCACGTCCCCATCCACCCCCAGTCGAGGAAATACCTGCGGTTTGTCCTGAAAGGAATAGTGTTTCAATTCAGGGCTCTCTGCTTCGGACTCAGCACTGCTCCGATGGTATTCACCCTACTGATGAAGAACATTGCGAGGTGGCTTCATCTTTCCAAAGTCAGGATCTCTCTCTACCTGGACGACTGGCTCATACGAGCCTCCTCAAAAGACCGGTGTCAGGAGGACCTTCACACGACCTTGTCTTTAACGAAGTCCCTGGGGCTTCTTGTAAACCTCGAAAAGTCACATCTGACCCCTTCTCAGTCCTTAGTCTATCTGGGGATTCAGATGGACTCAGTGGCTTTTCAGGCTTTTCCGTCCCAGGGGCGACAACTAGATTGCCTAAGCAAAGTGTCAGCCTTTCTGGGGAAAGGATCATGCTCGGTGAGGGAATGGATGAGTCTGCTGGGGACCATTTCCTCACTGGAGAAGTTTGTTTCCCTAGGGAGGTTGCACCTCAGACCTCTTCAATTCTTCCTGGCGAACAATTGGAAGCACCAAAACGATTTGGAATCAATTCTGGTGTTATCGGAAGAGGTGAAGGAACACCTAAGATGGTGGACCGACCCTTTGAAGCTCGCAGAGGGTCTTTCCCTCAAGCTTCAGAGCCCCGACCTAGTGTTGTTCTCCGACGCGTCTTCCGCGGGGTGGGGAGCAACACTGGGGGGGGAGGAAGTGTCAGGCACCTGGAGAGGGGAACAGGTGTCCTGGCACATAAACCTCAAGGAGCTGGCAGCAGTTCATCTGGCGCTCCAGTTCTTTCAGGACGAAGCCTCCGGCAATGTGGTGCAGATCAACTCGGACAACACCACAGCCCTGGCATACCTCAAGAAACGAAGGAACCCACTCTCGATCCCTGTTCTTCCTTGCAAAAGAAATCATGTTATGGGCGAAGGCACACTACCTCTCTATCCTGACGAGATTCATATCAGGGGTAGAAAACGTCCGTGCAGATCTTCTCAGTCAGCAAGGTCAGCTGCTGCCGACGGAGTGGACCCTTCATCAGGAAGTATGCCAGAGGTTGTGGAAGTTATGGGGATGTCCGCTCGTAGACATCTTCGCAACTTCCAGGACAACGAGACTTCCGCTGTACTGCTCACCAGTTCTAGACCCAGGAGCAGTAGCAGTAGATGCTCTTCTTTGGGACTGGATGGGACTAGACGTATACGCCTTTCCCCCGTTCAAGATCCTAGGGGAGGTAATAAGGAAATTCGCGGCATCAGAGGGAGCGAGGATGACTCTCATCACCCCCTTCTGGCCAGCGACCGACTGGTTCACAGAGGTCATGTCTTTCCTAGTAGACTTTCCGAGGACTCTGCCTCCAAGGATAGATCTACTCAAACAGCCCCACTTCGAGAGGAATCACAAAAACCTCCCAGCTCTGAGTCTGACTGCGTTCAGACTATCCAGAAGTTGGCCAGAGCAAGGGGTTTTTCAAGACCTGTGGCTAAAGCAATCGCAACGGCAAGGAGACCTTCCTCTATTGCCGTATACCAATCCATGTGGGCTGTTTTTCGGAGCTGGTGCAGGAAGAAAGGCATTTCCTCCACCTCTACCTCTGTGAGCCAGATCGCAGACTTCCTTCTCTACTTGAGGAATGAAGTTCGCTTAGCGGTGCCTACGATAAAAGGCTACAGAAGTGTGCTTTCTGTAGTCTTTAGGCATAGAGGGCTGGACTTAGCCAATTACAGAGACCTTCATGATCTCCTGAAATCTTTCGAGACTTCGAAGGTATCTCAACCAAGAGTTCCTTCTTGGAACTTCGACATTGTTCTTAAGTTTTTGATGTCCAGCAAATTTGAACCGCTCAACTTAGCTTCGCTTAGAAACCTTACAAGGAAGACACTTTTTCTAACTGCTCTGGCGACAGCGAAGAGAGTTAGTGAGATCCAGGCTATAAGCAAGCATGTTGGGTTTAAGAACTCCGATGCAGTTTGTTCTTTAAGCCCTATGTTCTTAGCAAAGAACGAAAATCCTTCCAACCCTTGGCCCAAGACATTTGAAATCAAGGGTTTGACAGATATCGTGGGTAGTGAGCCAGAGAGAGTCCTGTGCCCTGTCAGGGCTCTCAAATTCTATTTAGACAAAATGAAGGACTGTAGAGGACCTTCAGGCAACTTGTGGTGCTCTGTCAAGAAGCCTGATCTTCCCATGTCGAAGAACGCGCTTTCTTTCTTCTTGAGAGACACCATTAAGGAAGCTCATTCCACATGCAGTGATAGTGACATGAAGCTTTTAAAAGTGAATGCCCACGAGGTGAGGGCTATTTCGACCTCGATAGCCTTTCACAGAAATATGACACTCAGTGACATTTTGAGTGCCACATATTGGCGGAGCAACTCGGTGTTCGCTTCACACTACCTGCGGGAGGTGAAAGCGACATACGAACATTGCTCGTCGCTTGGACCATACGTTGCTGCAGACACTGTTTTGGGGGCAGGAGGTAGCACTCATCCTTTCCTTTAGTGGTTAGGTGAGCTTTTAATTGTGTGTGTTTTTTGGTTGTGGGGTCGACTGCCCGAGGCGGATCTCCCTTCTTTAGTCTAGTTTAGTGGGATACCTTTGGTAGACTAGGCCAGGTGGTTTTTTACTTCGTTGCCCTCATTGTATGGTCAATGGTCTAGTCACATCGTGGTCACGCCCCCGTTGACAGATCATCTTGAGTGCACCAGCTTATAGGTCTCTACCTCGCTGGCAACTCTAGTAGCACAAGCAAGACTTACGTGGCAGTAACCACGAAGCCAGCTATGCTAACAGGTAAGGAACCAAGATATCAATTATCTGCATGTATATGTTTCCTAAAATTCTATTCTGTCTCTTCCCACCACCAAAGGTGGGATTCAGCTATATATATATCTGACAGGTAAGTTTCATGAACAAAATGATATTGTAATGATACAATAAAGTTTGTTCATACTTACCTGGCAGATATATATAATTAAGTACCCACCCACCTCCCCTCAGGAGACAGTGGGAATAAAAATTATGAATAGAAAATGGGAATGGTTCCTGATACCCGCCTCCCAGCGGCGGGAATGGGTACTAACCACCTGACTCCCACTACGTGTGTCGTAAGTTTTTTAATTTATGTCGGACTTCAGGAAATAAAGCTATATATATATCTGCCAGGTAAGTATGAACAAACTTTATTGTATCATTACAATATCATTTTCAGTACCTCCGTCTTAGGATTTTGGAAACTTCATTGCTGCTAAGTATCCTAATTGTCTTTTAATTTATTTACTTGGATTTGTGGCTAGGCATACGCTATCTTAAATTGATTTGAATTTGATTCATTTTTGCATAAGATATCTGAATCTAGTTAGGCTAGTTTCAGAGGGTGTTGTCTGCAAAGATAGGGTGTGGCTACCGAAAGCTTCGGTAGATCCGCACTTGGTATGCACGAGGGGTATGGGTCTTGCTTCTTTGTTGAGATTTGTCATGTAAGGAGTGTGAGACTTTGTCTAATTCCGTAAGGAAGATGTATGATTCGTATGTACGCAATTAATCAGTAAACATGTCTAATTCCGTAAGGAAGACGTATGATTCGTATGTACGCAATTAATCAGTAAACAAAAGTCAGGGTAGTGAACCTGCTAACCTTCCTGTAGACTTTATTTTGCCTAACCCTGTAGATGGCCTACTGGCTATGAATATGTCTGCGAGAGGTGATCGCTCTCCTTCATTGTTGTGAAGAGTGCTACTTCTGTTATTGTTACTCCTAACCCTGTAATGTTGCCTTCGGGCCCTAAAACAGTGTCTGTAGAGGGTATTGCCCTTTCTCTAATACTCTTTCGATTCGTAACTTAGAATCGAAAGTGCTTGCTTTAGAGAGCAATAGTGAAGTGGCTAAGTGCAGTGACAGTGCCCCTTGTGTAGTGGAGGGTGCGTCAGATCGGCCTTATTTCGCCTCTAGGCCGGGACCTCTGCTTGACTCCCAGGAACAGGGAGAGAGAGCATGTCGAAAGCCGAAGGAGGGTTACGAGGAACCCCCACCGATCTGACGTGCCTTCGGCAGACCTGAAGATACTCCCAGGCTGCCAAAGTGCATGCACGTGCACGAATCCTGAAGGATTGCTTCTCGTCCTCCGAAGCGTCCTCCCCGCGCAGGGGTTGGAGCTTTCGGAAGGACTCGCGCCCTCTAAATAGAAGCTTTATAGAAGAGGACGCTTCACGTCCTCTCTCTCTCTCTCTCTCGTTATGCGTTTCAGTGAGAAGTAAGAAGGCGAACGTCGCCTGATCACGTGTACGTCTTTCCACCGAGAAATACGAAAAAGAAGTCATAGTAGCAGGACGCTTTTGAAGATGCGGTACGTCCGAGCTTGTTACTGTGAGAATAAGGTGAGGCGTTTCCCTCGCCCCTCGTATTCTCACACGATCAACCCTTCTCCTGAGACTGCTTCGTGCAGTCGGATTTCTCTCCGAGATGTATCTCACTCTTCCCTGAAGGCAGTTTCTCTCGCTTGTGCGCCAGTGGACGCCGAGCGCGTGCCAGCGCACGCCAGGTGTGTCGCCTGGCTGAACGTTTCTGTTGAACTCTTCAAGCTCTTGTTTACGATTTGGGCCTAAAGAATTTTTACCTCTACCTTCGGTGATACCTTATACCTCACCTGCAAAGAATGTGAAGTAAGCAGTGCTTTGGAGGAAGCTTAAAGTGAACAGACAACTTCGTCTTCGAAACCCAGCAGACCTCGGGTTTTCCGTTGAATTCAAGAGGTCTCTGTCTATATTACATAGTTGCTTTTCGCAAAGGTGGATGGAGTTAAGGAAAGCTCAAGGGAAGATCTCGTTTGCTCTACCGCAGTCAAGACTTTGCGATAAGGCAGTTATGGGTTATGTAAAAGCTCGACGTCCTCCAAATCATGATGCTCGAAAACGTTCGGTAGGAATCTTGCAAAGGCACTCATCAAAAGGACGCTCTTCAGGAAAGCGCAAGACAGGACTTCCTTTGCCATACTGCCAATAAATTTAGGTTGCAAGCTTTTTAGTCCATCTGAAGGGGCTTTTCAGATGATAGATTTTGTTAGTTCCTAGTTCGGGACTATATGCTGCCGAAGTTGAACATCGGGGCCCTACCTGCCGTAAGCCCAGTCTCTTAACAGGATTCTTGCCCCTTCCTCGATTGATACGTGAATCGGAAAAATAATATGCTCGACTTCCTGGATTACGTTTTGTCAATTCAGTGACTTTCCCCCATTGACATTATACTATCGTTTTGTCGAGTAAGTGGGTATCCCCTCATTGACAAAATATCTCTGTCCCATAAATGGGTTAGTTCTCATTGACAAACATCTCAATAACTTTATTTTGCGTAAGCGGATAAGCTCTTATTGACAAGATTCGGAAGAGCTCTCATTCATCAATCGCAGACTCGTACAAGAAATAGACTTGTAGATTACGTCAATGAACGCTTATGTCCAATAACATAAGAAGCTTGAGCTGTCTGCTTCGATTCTCTAAGATTTGTTCATGAAACTTGCCTGTCAGATATATATGTAGCTGTATTTCCGAATTCAGCTATAGATATGTCTGCCAGGTAAGTATGAACAATCTTTATTGTATCATAACAATATCATATTTTGCCTTGCATTATTTTACTACTGGTTGGTTCAAGTCATATACGCTTGCTGTAGTTACCTCTTCGGATGGCAACCGAGAGGTCTATTGTCTATTATTTTAAGGACATTTAATCGTTACTCCCTGCAGCCTTCCAGGAGTTTCCGATTTATCTTTTACCGTTGTATGGTAGTGGTTATGACGACACAAACGCACCTCTATATTTAGCGTTTCTGTTACGCTTAAATATACCAGCTTGAGAGTCTCTTTCTGCTCAAAAAATAACGGACATATTTCTTCGTAGAATAGAGTAGCTGGCAACCCAGGCATAACGGTAAGA
>NC_061101.1:24868750-24918750 GCF_015104395.2 Macrobrachium nipponense | reverse complement strand
AATCTTTTGCTCACAAATCTGTGTTAATAGTTTTTTAACGAGATTGATTGTATGCAAGCATTTCAGTGAATTTAGGAATTTAATTTCATGCAGTTTTTAAGCAAGACTTTAGTTGATGATTGATAGTATGTATAATGATATCACTTTCAGAAAAATAGAAAGTACCAGTCAGTATATAAATATATATAGGAATGTTAAGAAAATTAGGTATTGCAATATTATGATATTTTTTTACCAATCCTCTTGTTGTGCCTTAGTAGCAAGTACTCTTGGATATTTTTGAAAGACTGAAAATTATACTGATAGTTTTTTGTCACTACGTAAAATGTCCATCGTGGATGATGACCATCAGCATGTAACTGGTATGAAAAAATGTAAATTTTGTATGACAAGGTAATAGTTATATGACAAAAACCTATTGTGTAACAATCTCATCATTG
This sequence comes from Macrobrachium nipponense, assembly GCF_015104395.2. NCBI lineage: Eukaryota > Metazoa > Arthropoda > Malacostraca > Decapoda > Palaemonidae > Macrobrachium > Macrobrachium nipponense. The sequence goes on along the minus strand of NC_061101.1, from coordinate 24,918,310 downwards.
TGATCACTTTGTTAAACTGCAGTAGATATAGAATAACAAGGGTTTTCAATCTTGAATTGTTCAGCTACCCTTGTTATATTAGTTTAGAGAGAAAAAAATACACTACACTATTTAGGGCTACCTCTGGTGTGGGGTCACACAATGTTTATTTATAATTTATCCCGTATATAATTTTTAAGTTAAATGTTAAGAGAAAGGTTTTCAGTGGAATCTCAAAGTAAGAAACATTCCTAATTTGGCAGTATTTTTCCTGTTTTATTTTGTACTGGTCATTCCATTGGAAATTTCTGCTTATACTATAAAGGGTGTAAATTTATCTTTCCAACTAGTATTAGGCTTGTATTGCCAAATGGTATAAACATTTCGATTGAGGAGTGTAAGCAGAAGTTTATGGTTAGACCCTAAAAATGACTTTTTAACTCAAAGCCTAGTCAGCTGGTTGTTTCGGATGTTTTACAAACATAAACAAAAAACCCAACCATTGTTTTTGTTCTATTCCTCTAAAATTTATCCCCAGATTGAGCCAAACTTTTGTTTTATGTGCCTGGAGTATGGTCTGTTCTATAGAATATTTGTTCTTACTGCTCCTGCAGCGCCTTCTGTCGTCTTTGTGCCCGAAGTAACGGCGGAGTTCCTACTGTACAAATAATTACTCTTGCTTCAGTACTTCCTATTCCTTTACAGTCTAGTGTTGGCTTCCCTGACAGTGCCTGTCTTGCCAAATCTGCCAACAATTGCTGTATTGATGGTTACACCTGCTTTGTCTGCTATTACCACTTACGCTCTTTCTGCTAATAGCTGGTGTTGGTGTCGCTGCCTTTAGTGAATGTGAATTACTGGCAGTTGCTGCTACTGCTGACTGCTCTTTCTACCAATATGAGGTGTTGGTTGCCTCAGCTTTGTTTACTGTCCCAATTACTTCTGCTTCATTTTATGTGGCTGCTGCTGCTGCTTCTTATGTCATGTCAGTGGTTGCTACTCCGATATGACTGCTGCTGTGACCATACCACAACTCCTATGCTTGCAATGTTGTCCCCTGCATCTCTACTATGCTGACTGCTGCTCATTTGGTACTACTTGCACTTGCTACATCTGTTTGATATAAATAATGAGTTTATAATAGACATTCTAAAGGTCATTGTTAAAAAAGGTAAAATTAAAGAGGTTTAATTCCTAATGGAATGAAAATTGCCATAAATAAGACATCTTATATAAAATTATATTTTCATAAAAACCACAAGTCTTTAAAAATCACAAAACAAGGCCACCGTCACAGTTGTCCTCCTCAACTTGGGACCACCTTGACGTGGTGAGGGGAGCTCTTGAATGCCAGGAATTTGTTCCTAGGTTTGAGTCCAAGAGTCCCTTTATCATTATATATTTCTTTGGATTAATTTTTGGGGATTTTCCATTTTAGCTAAAATTTATTGGACCTGACAACTAGGAAAAAATATAGTTTAGACTAGGTTTATCTCCGAAGCTAAATAGTGGAAACTGGTAGGACCATCAACTATCAATAATGTTTGGACCTGAGAGATCTCGGATTGATAGCTCAAGGGCAGAACTATTCTTTAGGACTGGGCCACATATTCCAGGGAGTCTGGTTCTGGGGATAGGACTTGGCTTTCTGCCCATTATATGATTAGGGTAGGGGATAGTGTTATTCTTTTAATACTCTGTCCTCGCATGCAGGTTTGGCTTACATTAATCATGTGCCATCCACTGTGGGGTAAGGTACAAATGCGGACATTTGGTAGTCTTTTCACTTTTACTACTGGTGAAAGAATAAACTCTGAAAAACTGATGATATCTTTTTAAGGTTTTCAGGTTTAAATTCTTTTTTTTTTTTCTCCTAATCTTTATGATTAGTGACTAAAAGGATAAAAATATGTATCCCTGGGCCCCTTTGACGATGCTGTTTTGGCGCAGATGACGACCTCTGACAAGGCCTTGATATGAATGACAACTCTTGGCATGAACCTAATCACGGATGTGGAAACCGCCGGTGGTGGTACTACAACTCGGATAGTCATCTCAAATTGAAAAATTGCCAGTGTGGGAACACTGGGTAATATGAAAGTATTACATGTAAAACACGTTCCATTACAATGTGAATACGAAACACACTAGAATTTGTTTGCTAGTTACGGTAAAATGAAGAGTTGAGAATGAAGTGTGGGTAACTTAAGAAAGAGATGAAACTGCACAGCCAGCAGCAGTATTGAAAATATCAAAATTTGTAAATCGACTTTCAAAGGAGCACTGTCTCACAAGACCCCTAAAAACATTGATGCTAATAGACCATCTCGACTGGTTCAAGTGGCTCAACCAAATTTGGAGGACAATGCTGCTCTGGTTAGTAGTTTCTGGTAGGGAAGAAAATTACAATTACTACAAATTTAGCAGATACGTTGAAAAAAGGTTGAGTAAGATATGGTTTGGTAAAGGAAGTGTCCTTATTTGCGCCAAATCAGATCCCCAATTATATAGAACTATGTACACATTGAAGAAGTTCAAGAAAGATGACATGATAAAAGAAATTAGACCAAATGTGAATTTCAGTTATGGAAGAGGAGTAGTATTTGAAGGTAAGAAAAATCCCAAAAGCAAATAGTATGGTCATTTTAACTTTAGAGGACTGACATACCGTGTTATGTCAATTTTGGAAATAAAAAGGTCAAAGTCAAACCATTTTTATCAAAACCTCTGCAGTGCTATTATAAACTATTTTCAATTTGGTCATCCAACCAGATTCTGCAAAACCATCAAAACTTGTAATAATTTCCCAGTCCCTAAACATGGTCTTTGTTCAAAACAACCAATACGTACTAACTGCAGCGCCACGGTGGCGTGGTTGGTATGGTGTTTGCATCCCACCTCGGTGGTTGCGGGTTCGATTCTCGGCCATTCCATATAGGAGAGAGAGATGTGTATTTCTGGTGATAGAAGTTCTCTCGACGTGGTTCGGAAGTCACGTAAAGCCGTTGGTCCCGTTGCTGAATAACCATTGGTTCCATGCAACGTAAAAACACCATACAAACAAACGTACTAACTGCGAACTGGATCATAACCCATCCAGTTAAAATTGCAGAAAATATAAAGACAGCTGTATGTAAAGTTAATGGTGAACATATAAGCATTAGATATGCTAAAAAATTAATTGTCAAACAGACCTATGCTACGGCTCTGAACTCCGTAGCCCCTATGAAACCCAAGCCAACAATGTAGCACCTTTAACTTGTTTAAAAGTGCTGGGTATTTGACCTACATTCTATATTCAATTCATCTGGTCCGTGCTCAGCCTGCTAGGGTTGAAGCACACCTCTTTAAGGAAGATGTGCCTAATTATACAGTAGAATAATCTCCAACTGATGAGATCTTCCTTCTGTCTCATACGCAACAAAAGACCCTTACGAAAGAAATGGAACAGGAACAAACTAAAGTTTCAAAAAGAGCAAAAACTTCATTCTCTCCTCCACCTGCTCAAAGTATGGAGATTACCCAACCCCATAAAACATGTAACAAGAGTGAGGCCAACAATGAGGGTGCTTCTGCCTCAGTAACAGCCAAGGAATCAAGTTCCTTGGATTGTAAGAAAATACTGGTTGAAGTCCACTCTGCTCTGATTAAAAAAGCTAATAAAAAACATAATGGAGATAATCATAAGCCATATATCTCAAGGCAATCTAAATAAACTCCTATAAAGTCCCATATTGAAAATAAAAATGAATTTTTATAATAAAGGCAAGTTTTATTCAGTACTTACCATGCAATTATCAATCTGTAGGATCCCTACCGCAGCAGACCAAATTTCAAACTTTCAAGGTGGCGCCACCAACGCTAGTATAAGTGACGGGTAACCGCCCACTTCTGGTTAACAGGTATGACAACACCACACCTCTCAATTCATATTTCGGCCGCTAACTCCACTTGTGGGGAGGAGGAAGGGCTCCAATTAGATGATTGCTTGGTAAGTATCGAATAAAACTTGCTTTTACTATAAACATTTATTTTTATTCAGGGGCCATACCAAGCAATTTTCAAGCTGATTACATATTGAGAGGTGGAGGGAAGTGGAGATAACACCTCTTGAAAATAAAGGGAATTCTCAAAAGGGTCAATGTGTGGTATCATAGGATGTATGCTTGCCATACCTTACCTTGTAAGTGAGCCGCTGGAGATGAATCAGTGCTGCCACACTCTCGGATTGGAATTATCGTACTGGCTCCTCAAAATTATGGGTTTTCAGTAAAAAATATCGTACAAAATTGTAGATTTTATCGTAATTATTATCCCACACTTTCTGATATTTAACACATTTTTATAATTTTACAAAATAATGAATTTATGTATGATTTCTTTGTAGTCATTAACATCTTGCAATTTACATATATAATCAAGAAAAAAATACAAATGAAACATTTCTCTCTAAAAAAAACGGAAAAAATGGAATTAAGAATAATTAGTTAATGTTATCAACAATTGTTATGGACAAATTATTACTATATTGTATTGACACTGGTAAAAAAAGTATACAGCTTAGAACGTCACTTCTTTCCATAATGTAAACTAAACTGATAACTAATTAACACGAAGATATGTGAGTTGATAGGCCCACCCATACATATCTTTAAGCACCCCAAAACATCGAAAATCAAAATAGCATCACTGAGTAGTAATTTAAAATAAATATATATAATTAAACATGACTGGTACTGATACCTATCCCATGATAAAGGAATTAATAACAATAATAATTGTAAAGTATATCTTTAAGAATCTTCTTCCTAATCAAATTCATGTTCTCTGACGTTCTGGAATATCTGAGCATGATTATTTATTCTGGAAAACATATAATTTGCAGGAGTAAAATGAACACATGACCCTCCTGAACCTTTGATGCAACTAGCAGAGAGTAAAGCCCCATTAACTGTCCTTGTTTTCAGTCTGTTTCTTTGTTTAGTTTTAAAGAGGTTAACTTTACTGAACACTCGTTCGCATTCAGCATTAGAGTGCGGCAAGCAAAGAGCAGTTAGAGCAAATTTGGCTAGATCTGAAAAACTACTATTTTTTTTTTTCCTCCTGGCCGGGGGCCCGACGCCAGGCAGCCCGACCCGTTCTCCTCCCCACCAGTGGCCCCACCCCAGGGGACCAAACCGGTGTCCTCCCCACAAGGGTCCTCAACCCTGGCGGCAATAACCAGTCGCCTCCCCACTGGGGGGCCCACTCCTGGCAGTCTCCTCCCCACCAAGGGCCCATCCACTGGCGGCTTGACCTGGTCGCCTCACCGGCGGGGGCCCCATCCCAGGCGGCCCAACCTGTTCGCTTCCCAGTGGAGGCCCCACCCAGTCTCCTCCCCCACAACCCAAGGTCCACCCATGGCGTTCTGACCTGGTCGCCTCCCGGCTGGGGGCCCAACACCTGTTGGCCCGACCTGGTCGCCTCACCCACTCGTCCTGGGACCTGTGATGAACTTTGCCCATTCATCCCAGAACCTGCGGCGGGCCTCGCACCACGACTGTCCTGGCAACTGTGGCGGGCCTCACCCACCTGTCCTAGCACCCGTGGCGGGTCTCGCCCGCCAGTCCTGGAACCCATGGCGGGCCTCACCAGGCAACCCAGGCACCAGTGGCGGGCCTCACCAGCCAACCCTGGCACAAATGGCGGGCCTCATCCGCCCGTCCGGGGGACCGTGGGGACCTAGGGGGACACAGTCCTCGCCCGCCTGTCCTGGAACCCGTGGCAGGGCTCGCCCGGCCATTCTGACCCGTGGCAAGCCTCACCCGCTCGTCCCAGCACCTGTGACAGGCCATGCCCGCCCGTCAAGGCACCTGTGCCAGGCCTCACCCGCCCATAAGGCACCAGTAGCAGACCTCACCCGACCATCCCAGAAGCTGTATCGGGCCTTGCCCGAACGTCCCAGCACCTGTGGTAAGCCTCGCCAACCCTTCCCGGGATGCGTGGCGGGCCTCATCCGCCTGTCCTAGGACGCACGGAAGACGTCGCCCGCCTGTCCTGGCTGGACCCGTGGCGGCCCTCGCCCACCATTCCCGAGACACGTGACAGACCTCGCCCGCCTGTCCCGGGACCCGTGGCACACCTTGAATGTCCTTCCCAGGAAGAGTAGGTTGGGGATCGCCAGTCGCGGGACATGTGGCGGACATCGCCCGCTACTCCTGGGACCCAAGATGGGCTCCGGCCTGCCCTTCCCCGGACAAGAGGTAGACATCGACCGTTGCGGTAATCGCCCGCCCATCACGGAACCAATGGCGTATATCATCCGCCCGTCCCGGGACCTGTGGCAGGCCAGGCCCGCACGACCCGTGACCCGAGGCAAACATCACCCGTCCATCCCGGGACTCGTGGCTAGCCCTGCCCAACAATCCCGGGCGGACACATGGCAGACATTCGCTGCGACCGGTCACCGTAGCAGACATCGCCAGAGCCAGCCGGACTGCCCGCCCGATCCCGGGGCCCTAGGTGGACGCCTGCCCGCCCACATCCATGGACTGCTCGGCGGACGCCAAAAAACTGCCCACCCGTCCCGGGACGCTCGGCGACGACCTGCCCGCCCGTCCCGGGCCACGCCTCGGCGGACGCCTCCCCGACCCGTCCCGGGACGCTCGCTGGACGGACTGCCTGCCCTCCCGTCCCTGGGACGCTCGGCGGACGCCTGCCCGACCGTCCCAGGGACGACTCGAGCGGACACGCCTGCCGCCCGTCGGGACGCTCGGCGGCGCGCCTGCCCCCAGCCGTCCCGGGACCCTGCGGACGGACTGCTTGCGCCCGTCCCTGGAAGTCTCGGCGGACGGACGCCTCCTGCCCGCCCATCCGTCCCGGGATGCTCGGCGGACGCCTGACCCGCTCGTCCCGGAAACGCTCGGCGGACGCCTGCCCCTGCCCGTCGGGACGCTCGGCGGACGACGCTGCCCGCCCGTCCCGGGACGCTCGGCGGACGCCTGACCGTCCCCGTCCCGGGAGCCTGCGGCGGACGCCTGCCCGCCCATCCCGGGCATGCTCGACGGACGCCTGCCTGCCCGTCCCGGGATGCTCGGCGGACGCCTGCCCCAGCCGTCCCGGGACGCTCGGCGGACGCCTGCCCGCCCGTCCCGGGTCCCGGACGCTCGCGGACGCTGCCCGTGCCCGTCCCGGGACCCTCGGCGGACGCCTGCCCGCCCGTCCCGGGACCCGCTCGGCGGACGCCTGCCCGCCCGTCCCGGGACGCTCGGCGGACGCCTGCCCGCCCGTCCCGGGACCCTCGGCGGACGCCTGCCCGCCCGTCGGGACCCTCGGCGGACGCCTGCCCGCCCGTCCGTGGGACCCTCGGCGGACGCCTGCCCGCCCGTCCCGGGACGCTCGGCGGTGGGGACGCCTGCCCGCCCTTCCTGACAGCTAGCGGCCGACGACCGCCTGCCCGCCCAGTCCGGGACCCTCGGCGGACGCCTGCCCGCCCGTCCCGGACGCTCGGCGGACGCCTGCCCGCCCGTCCCGGGACGCTCGGCGGACGCCTGCCCGTCCGTCCCGGGACGCTCCCGGCGGACGCCTGCACGCCCTGTCCCTGGACGCTCGGCGGACGCCTGCCCGCCCGTCCCGGGACCGCGGCGGACGCCTGCCCGCCCGTCCCGGGACCCACGGCGGACGCCTGCCCGCCCGTCCCGGGACCGCACGGACGCGGACGCCTACCCGCCCGTCCCCTGGACGCTCGGCGACGCCTGCCCGCCGTCCCGGGACGCTCGGCGGACGCCTGCCCAGCTCCCGCCCGTCGGACGCTCGGCGGACGCCTGCCCCGCCCGTCCCCCACCCCGACGCTCGGCGGACACCTGCCCGCCCGCCCTCCCGGGACGCTCGGCGGACGCCTGCCCGCCCGTCCCGGGACGCTCGGACGGACGCCTGCACGCCCGTCCCGGGACGCCGCCTGCCCGGCGGACGCCTGCGACGCCTGCCCACCGTCCCGGGACGCTCGGCGGACGCCTGCCCGCCCAGTCCTGGGACCCGCGGCGGCCGCCTCGCCCGCCAGTGCCCTGCACAGTGTAATAGCTATTCTGTACCTTAGAACCAGAATATACTGCATCCTCTCAATTCTCCTGGGGATTATCTGAATCTTCAAATTCTTTTCCTTGCACTCCACCAATCCTACTCAATCCTCTCTTTCTTCTCCTGGCACCTCCACTAATCCTACTGAATCCTCTCAATTTTCTTGGGGCTTCTCCTAATCCTCTTTCTTCTCCCGGCACCTACACAAATCCCCTTATTTTCTTCACTGTTTCTATATTCCCCCCCTTTTCTCTTCCATCCACCAATCAATAAAACTCTAAGAAAACATTTTTACATATTTATTTTGGTTCTAGTTCAATTTCCTTCAAGGATTAACAAAACAAACTTATTACAAAATAACATCTTCCTCAAAATTTCCACATCTTTATCCAGTCTGAATGAGGCCAGTGCAGTCTTCATCACGCCATTTCTTCAACATCCAAAGAAGATTCTGCAGTTTTCACTTGCTCTCCTCCATTCGTCTCCACTTCTCCTGGAGGTTCTTCAAATCACAGAACATTTTCTCCTTCGTTCCTCGCAGCCATCCAACCTCATCATCCATCTGGTTGTTCCATTCGCTCTTCAGCGACTCCAGGCCACCATTTCCTTCCTCTAGATGGCATGCCAGCTCCTTCCTCTTGAGTTTCGCTGTTTCAACTTTACACTGGAGTCCACGCTTTTCCTTCCAAGAGGTCCTCAAAGCCCTCTGCAGGCGCTCAAACCTCAGCTCCAAGTCTTTCCTGTCGGATTCCCACTTTTCGCTTGAGTCTTTTTGTTCCTGAATGAGCCTCGCTATCCGCGCCGCTTCTGCCATCTATAGCTGCAAGTCTTTCTCCTTCTATCGTAGGAGTTTCTCGAGCCCCTCAAGCAGGCAGTTTGCGTCTGACCACTGCCCACACAGTTCCCTTATCCTCTCACAAAGGGCATTTTTCCTCTGACCAATTTCCTTCACGTTCTTCTTCACATGCAGCTTTTCTTCGGCCATCTTGACCATCTTGTCTTCCAGCTGCCTTTTCTCCCTCTTCTCTTTATCGTTCCAGCTTCGAGCGAGTGAGCCCTCTCTTGCAAGGCCTGCTGTTGCAACACCTCCTGAGTAATCTGCATTTCACCAACGCGTTCTTCCCTTCCGCCCGCCTTCTGCGTCTCTTCTTGGTAGTCGAGCCTCTCTTGTAGCTGAAGAATTATTGTCCTGTCCAAGTGCACGCGCTGCTCTCTCTGGCACAGGATGGCTTCTCGCAAGGCCGCAATTCTCTCGTTCAGTTCCTTTTCCTTAGGCTCTTCAGCTCCATCATTATCAGTCAGGAGAGAAATCTCGCCAGCGAATAGGCAGCCACACCAAACAAGATCACTATTCTTCCGGATTTCCAACAACGTCCTAATACAGCTGCTGCCAAGGCCAGATAAGGCCACATTTTCTTCAAACTGAAATCCATACCTGAAGTATCCAGTTCATATACTCTCCTCTCTCTCACTCTCGATTTTTCGTTGATTTTCTATATTCCACGAGATATATTTTGGTTTATCGAAATATAGCAGGAAAGATTCTGAACTTTAATTATGTCTTGTCTCTTGGTTTTATAAATTGCTGAAATCTCTCTCTCTCTCTCTCTCTCTCTCTCTTTCTTTCTTTCTTTGTTTTCTTTCTTCTGTCTTTCTTATCCCCCCGAAGGTCTGGAATTCTTCATTTGTTCCTTCATTTAGTTTGTTTAAGGCTTTGCATTCAATATTTTGAGAAAGAGAGAGAGAGGGAGAGAGAGACCGTATTTTTGCGTAGAAAACAGAAAAATAGAGAATCTAATGTGTGTATAACCATGCTTAGTGTATATGCTTTAATTGAGGTTTATATTAATATTATTCATTCTGTCCTATCTTATCTATCTATATATATATATATAATATATATATATATCTTATATAATATATTATAATATATATATATATATATATAATATTATATATATATACTATATATATATATATATATCATATATATATATATATATATATAGTATATAATGTCCCAAAAGTCAGGGTCACCTTTTAGGCATGCTGTCTACGCACGAGGAACGCCAAAGGACACGATGAATCAAAAAGTATATTGAAGCAGGAATGCGCACTGAAACCCACTATTGAAACCCACTCATGGTAATTATGACAGCCCTTAAGCAAGCTTACCGCGCGTGCGCACGCGTGTGTGGCCGTAATATACGTGGATGTTTGCAACAGTACTAAGAGAGAGAGAGAGAGAGAAAAAAAATGGCTACGGTTGTTAATGGTGATGTTTTTTCCCGATCACAAACCGTGACCAGGTAGTGTTTTTTTTTCTTCTTCTTCTTTCGAAATAGCGTATTCAGGAACTTGGCCTTTTTCTCTTTAAGGAAATTCGGATGGCACAGCTGTGAGTAAGAATAGACCAACGTGAAATGACTTGTTACAGTGTGATTTTATAATCTCATTACATTTTACGAGTAATCTGTTTATTTATTTAATTATTTGTCCATTAAGTTTTTTTCTGTCTGCTATCTGTTACCTTCTAATACTACTTTCTAATGACCACCATAATATTCTTTGGAAGCTTGAATTTCAAGTCAGTGGCCCCTTTGGTGGGCTTCTTCCATATGATACGTTTATAGAACCCCCTTTCCTTTCTGCCTTTTCTTATTTTTTCGGCCCTGGGCGAAGAACAGGACCTCTGGTTGCCCCGTCCCAACTGCCCATAACAATTCGCACGTCCGTCAACAATCATTATGCCAATGAGTAACTTGAATTATTGGCTAATAATATTCACTGACACACAACTCGTGCGTAACGCTGGGTGGCCACTTGTTTTTTTAGGATGTCGGATGTCTGATACCATTAAGAAGTTTTCTGTTTCCTGATTTCGTGAGCTAGTTTATCGTCCGTTCTATTTTAACCTTTTTAGCCTTTCTAGGGGACCGTTGTAGTCTCAAAGTTAGTATTATTATTATTCTAAAGATGAACCTCATTCATATAGAATACCCTCTTCATGAGAGAATGCCTTGATGAAGTCATTGGGCTTCCGCACGGCATATCATTCCCGTGCTGAAGCGTGGTGACGGGCAAGAGGGCTCTCGAACTGGGAAATTTTTGTTTTTCCTCAGTTTGACTCTAAATTTCTCTCATCCTATTTCTATTACTTAGAATTATTTCATTCTTCTTCATATTTATCAACTTCTCCAACCTTGCTGTCAAAACTCTTACCCATTTCACTGTCCAGATGTTTTTTTTTTTTTTTTTTTTTTTTTTTTTTTTTTAGGGGACATCATATCCGGGATTGGAAATTTTTTCAAAATCAATTGTGGGAGCTGTGTGGTCTTGCCAACTACCCGATAATGTTTGGACACCTTGGAATGTCAGTATTTCCATACTGGCATGCGGGACTATTCTCGAACCAAAACTTGGCCTTCGGATTCCAGGGGTTGGCCGGTTTCATAGAGATAGGACTCTCGGCATACAGTCCGGTTTGCCTGCCACTATGATTAAAGTGGGGATGATTGTATTCCTGTAATGCTCTCAGTCCCATCAAGCGGGTTTGGCATACACTTGAGCCACTCTAATCATAGTGGTACCATCCCTTTGTGGTAGGGTAGGGAGTGGACATTTGGGAAGCAGCTCTCGCAGGTGTCATTGGTGGAGAAATTAATTTCATGAAAGGATAATGGGTTCTCTTTTGGGATGTCAGACAGTCTAATTTTTTTCTTTCCCCCAACTAATTTAATGACGGAAATTAATGTTTCTTATACCCCTGGATCGAATGGCGAACCTCAGACACTGTAGACGACCTCTGCTAATTTAGTTAGGGAAAAACTCTGTTGATGACCTCGGAACTAGGAAGGACCATTCCATTGATATTCCAAAACAATTGAGTAATCTGGGTAACGCAAGGAAACTTTGAATCCTTCATGTTACCCAAATTCCAATAGAGACAAATTTATGATAATATATATAAAGAATTTGAGTGTTATGGATCTATAACAGAAATAAGAATGAAACTGGAAGATACAAAATGGGATTCATGGATATCTTACAATAGTCATGACGAAGCATTTAATGCAATATGTAATGTTAATAATAACAAAATTAATAACTTGAATATAATGGCTGCTCTTTGCGACAAGGTACCAAAGGATTTGGATGTTTATAGACCTGCGGACTGGTTTGAAAAAGATGCTGATTTAGTTATGCCTTCCAGAGGAAGCCAAAACCACCGATGTGGCTTGTAGCTGAATCTCAGGGGGTACAGGGAACTATTTCAAAATATGCAAATTAATTCAGAAAAAGTAGGAACTATTGCACCGGAGACATATCTCGTTTTTGGAAAAAATAGTTACCTTTATCCATGCCAAATAATGCACACAATCTGTAATACTATCCAACCTTAAAACAAATGATGATAATATTAAGTTAGATGTCAAACCCCACCTAAATTTTAGCTACGGAAGGGGAGATAGTTTTTAACAAAGATCTGTATGAATTACAGAGGAGGAGATACTGGCCATGTGTCCACTAAATGTATGGAAAGTACACTAAGTCCCAGGCACATCAATGATTATCCTTACTTTCCAGGATGTCTGATGTACCTTCCCGCATTATTATTGAAAATGAAATTATTAAAGTTCGACCATTCAAGCAGAAGCCACTGCAATGTTTTAATTGTTTTAATTTGGACACCCGTCAAAAGTTTGCAAAACGAAAAATGTGTGGTATTTGCTCCAAATCTTACCATGGAGAATGTGCACTTGAGGCCAGGTGTTTAAATTGCAGCTCAAATCATAAATCCACTGACGGAGCTGCGAGCTATATAAGTCGGAAGAAGCTGCCCTTAACAAATCCAACTTAGAACACAAAAGTGTGGGATATGCCAAAAGACTATTAGATAAATCAAGTAGTTATGCAAAGGCACTAAAATCAAACCCATCTAGCACTGCCAATAGTTCTATAAAAAGAAATATACCATCTAATGATAAAATACTGCATGATGAGGTAAGCATATTGCCTTCTGAGGCTTGCCACAGTGTATTAACAGTGGGGCATTGCCCTTCCCCGTTACAACCTTCGTCCCATTACTATTAGTAGTACAAACTCTCTCAGGCCATGTCCTTGCCTGATTTGATGGAGGTTCCACTTAAAACCAACTTGCCTGATGCACCTGTTGTGGGGAAGGTGCAAAAACCTAGAAGCCCACCACCTATTAATCGAAAAAGAGAGAGACCTCCATCTCTCTCACCCTTCCATCAGAAACATTAAAGCTATGACGTCAAATAAATTTGATGCTTTATCTGTTGATGTTTCTGATCAACTGGAAGATAACTCGAATAAATCGGAAATTGAAGTTGAGGTCCACCATCGCCTCAACAAATAGATCAAAAATACACAAAGAAAAAGACAAACGTTAAAACCCATATATCAAGACCATCTCTAAAGAAACACTACAGGAATAATGTTAGATTAAAAAGTTGCCAATGGAAGACCTCATCCAAGATGTCTTCCAGAAGAGATCCATAGTTTTTCTCCTCCATTTTGCAATTGAATTGTCAGGGTTTAAGGGCCAAATATGAAGAACTTAAGCTACTAATTCATGAGCATTCCCCCATAATTGTATGTCTACAGGAGAGCAAGCTTGATGCTAATACTCCTTGTCCTCGAGAGTATATTAGCTATAGAACACCATATAATCAACAAGCAGGGAGCCATGGCGGAAGTCTCATTTACGTTCGTCGAGATGTTCCCCAAATATCTTTGTCTATTCGTACACCTCTGCAGGCAGTGGTTTGTACAGATTGATATAGGGAGAAATATACAATATTGCTCTCTGTACCTACCTCCAAATGATAATATTTTGTATGATAATTTAGTAGACGTGATTCAACAACTCCCCCAACATTTTCTCTATTGGAGATTTGAATGGTAAAGACATCCTTTATGGGGCGATGTTTTAGCAAACAAGGGGAAATATTATATCATCAATTGTGGAAAATGAGGATGTCGGACTCCTTAATACAGGAGAGCCCACACACTTTCATGTCCAGACAGGTACCTTGTCATGCATTGACCTATCAACTCGCAAACTCTAATTGCCTTCTCGATTTTGATTGGAGGACATTAGATGATTGGCATACTAGTGATCATGCACCAATCATTATCAACACTAACAATGGTCCACCTTTACAGAGATCGCCCCGATGGAATCTTGACAAGGCAGACTGGGGTAGATTTCGTGAGCTAAGCGAAATTGAAGGGAATGCAGAACAGTTTGAAAATATTGATGATGCCATAGACATGCTGAATGGAACCCTTCATACAGCAGGAGTCAATTCAATTCCCAAAACAACAGGGTTATTCAAACGACGACCAGTCCCTGGTGGTCTTCAGAATAACTGCCCTGCACAGAGCCACAAGAAGGTCTTTAACCCGTTTGCGCAGATACCGTACTGAGAGAATTTAATTATGTACAAGAAATGTAGAGCACAGTTCCGTCGTGCCATGAAAGAAGCTAGGCGCCAGTCTTGGGTGTCTTTTGTTTCCTCCATTAACAGTAGAACACCACCATCTTCTGTGTGGAGGAAAGTAAAAAAGATAGCAGGCAATTCACCCCCGCCCCACCCACCAGTGTTTTGAAGGAGGTGAATGATCAGTATGTGACTGGAGCAACTGAGGTTAGCAATGCCCTGGCGGATCATTTCTCAGATGTATCACGCAAGTGTGAAGTAGCTCCTGCGTCACCAGTTTAGGAGCAATGAAGAAAAGAAAATTTTTAAATTTTGCAACAGGAAGGGAAGTCATACAACTCTCCTTTTACTGAAAGAGAATTTGACTCCGCACTTGCTAGTGTAATGATACAGCCCTGGACCCGATGGAATTCCATATGCAATGATTAAACATGTACCTGTTAATACAAGTTGTTTATTTTAAGCATTATTAACAGAATATGGCATGATCATAGTTATCCAAGTGTTTGGGAACTAGCTATTATTTTAGCCTTTTAAAACCTGGTAAGGATAAGTTTTTAGCTGCAAACTATCGACCATTGCATTGACATCTTGTTTATGTAAGATCATGGAGAAGATGGTCAATGTAAGACTGGTATGGTACCTGGAAAAAGAAGGGTATTTTATCACCTATCCAGTGTGGATTTAGAAAAATGCATTCAACGACTGATGTGTTGATGCGACTGGAATCCTCTATTTGTGAAGCCTTGCTTCCAAACAGCACCACGTAACAGTCATTTTTTATCTTGAGAAGGCATATGATACTGCATGGAGATATGGTATACTTAAAACCATTCATGAATTGGGGTTACGAGGAGAGTTACCATTGTTCATTCAATCATTGTTTCACATAGATTTTTTCAAGTCAGAGTGGGGGAAACTCTATCAGAGAGGAGAATGTCAGAAGGAGTTCCCCCAGGGTAGTGTGCTAAGTGTACACTTTTATTTGCACTAGCCATTAATATATCCTCTGTCATTCCCCAAGATATTCTCTCAACATTATTTTTTGGTAGATATCTCTCATATCTTTATTTGCTGGATCTAGAATGTCGATGGTTGAGAGAAAAACTACAACTCTCAATTGACAAAATTATTCAGTGGGCTGATTATGAATGGATTTAAGTTTTTCGACAAACAAAACTGTTGTTGTCCATTTCTGTCGTATTCGGGGAGTACATCCTGACTCCGATATATACATCAAGCCAACGGTATCCATGTGTAAATGAAGCTAGATTTTTAGGTTTTTGATATTTGATTTGCAGTTGACATGGGTTCCTCACTTAAGGCGTTAAAAGCTTAGTGTCTTGAGGCTCTGAATCTTTTAAAAGTATTTGTCTCATACATCATGGGGGCAGACCGCAAAACTATTTTAAAATTATAGCAAAGGGCCTTAATTTTTTTTCAAAATTAGTTATGGGTGTAATATACTCTCAGCCACCCCCCAAGCCGATTAAAGTATTAGATCTATACACCATGCTGGTATTAGATGTCTACGGAGCGTTTAGAACTTCGCCTATTCCAAGTCTCCTTGTTTGACGCTGGAGAATTAACTTTAAACCTTTACCGAAAGTCTTCTATTATTCGGTATTGGTTTAGGTTGCAAAGACTTCCCAATTCTTTAGCCTGTTCGACTGCAAACTTTGTAAGGCATTGTGATATTTGAGTTACAGCACCGAAAATCTCCTCAACCTTATGGTTTTCGGTAAAACAATTAATAAACGGTCTTGATATAGCAAGAAATAGAGTTCTTCCATTTAGGATATCACAACCCCAACCTCCATGGAAATTACCAGATATATCTTTTTGTAAATTTTTATTTTATTGGTATAAAAAAGAAAACATGACTGAATTAGAAGCCAGGTCTCTCTTTCATGAACATGTCGAAGAACATAGGGAATCGACTTTTATATAATCAGATGGCTCCAAATCTGATGCCGGCGTTGGAATTTGGAGTATATAGTGGGTTCTTTTAATTTGGTAGTGGCACTTCCTCTAGTATCTTCCATATTTTAACTGCAGAACATATGGCATATTAACCGCCATTGAGAAATAGCATTAAAAGATGAGGGCAATTTTACCATTTTTTAGTGATGCAAGAAGTGTCCTTCAGCTTTAGAAGTTTTTTGATTCTAGTAACCCTTTGGTTTTAAGATTTTAGAGTGGCTTTTTTTATTATTGGTCTGAAAGGCATAACAGTTCGATTTTGTTGGGTTCCGGCACACGTAGGTGTGTGTGAAATGAGGAGGAGATTCACTGGCAAAGAATGCTGCAGCTGAGTTGCTACCAAGAAGGTATCCCATTCCATGTAATGATTTTTTTTACCTACAATTAAGAATTTTTATTTATAATAATTGGCAAAAGTATTGGAAAGCTTAGCTTTATAAGATGAGAGAATAACAATGTTATATCCCCTTGGAAATATAACGTGATGCCCCGAAATTGTGAGACTACTCTTTGTCGTCTCCTAATTGGTCACACTCTGATGACACATGAGTTTTTGCTAGCTGGCCAACACCAACCATATTGTGACGACTGTTTGATACCCTTGACCGTGAGCATTTTGTTGACTGAATGCCCCACTTATAGCAACGGAAAGAAATAGATATCTGTTTGAGGCTCGAGGTAGGATGGCAGGTTCATCCTTGCCAAGATTCTTGGACATGATGTGTCTACAATGCAAGTGGCAATTTTAGATTTATTTCAGAAGCGGTCTTCTGAAAGCTATTTAACTTTTACATGATATATTTGCTTTTATGGTTTTAATTGAAATATACTTTTTATCTTTCATTTATAATAAACGATATCGGCGTCAATGACCTTCGATGTCAGGAATGCCAGAACTTCCGATCATTCATTCATTTCATAATCAGATAAGCCCACCACCAACAGGGTGTCCATTGACTTGAAATTCAAGAACAAAGGTAATGGGATATACAGAATGAGAGATCACCAAACACACACACACACAGAGTTTTCATTAGCGACTTGTGTTTTGTGATGGTTAATTTTTCAGAAAATCATTTTCACAAGCAATTTTATAATTGTTACCAAAGTTCCCCTACTCAAATGATTCTTCAATTAATTATTTAGTTCAATTGAACGTTTGCTACAAGTATGCACACCAATACATCCGTTTCTTTTTTTGTCGCTCTCTCTCTCTCTCTCTCTCTCGTCCGGTTTTTTTTTTTAGCCTCATCTATGGCAATAAATTCTGGGATTTTTTCCTTTGTTTACCATTTTGTCAAATGAATTCATGAATTCTCTCTCTCTCTCTCTCTCTCTCTCTCTCTCTCTCTCTCTCTCTCAATCATCTTTCCCCTAAGGTCTGGAATTCTTCATTTGTTCCTTCATTTAGGTTTAAGGCTTTGCAATTCGATGTAAGTTGAGAGAGAGAGAGAGAAGAGAGAGAGAGAGAGTGTGTAATTTTGTGTAGAAAAAACGGGGGGGGGGGGCGGTGTATTGGTATATTAACATATTAAAGTGCAATGTGAAATTACTCCGTTTGGAATAGGAAAGCTAATGTGTGTGTACCATTCTTCGTGCATAATGCTCTAATTGAGGTTTTTTTATTATAAGTAATTCTGTCATCTAGTTTAAATATTATATTATATATATATATATATATATATATCATATATATATATATATATATATATATATATATATCTACATATATGTATGTATGTATCTATGATATAATGTAACCAAGACTATGCACATTTTAGATAGCTGTCTACGAATGAGGAAGCCAAAGTACACGGATGAATCAAAGTACTAAAGCAAACTGCACGCACCCTTGAAAGGGGCTATTGAGACCCACCACTCATGGCAATAGTGAAACAGCCTTACAAAGCATACTACGCATGGCAAGTGTGTGCGCGTGTGTGTAATACGTGATGTTTGCAACATTTGCCGAGAGAGAGAGAGAGAGAGAGAGAGAGAGAGAGAATGGTAATAGTTATTAATGATGATGTTTTTCAGGATTAAAACAAAACAGTGGCCGGGTGAGTTTTTCTTTTTTCTATTTCGACATCGCGTATTCAGAACCCTTTTCTCCTTAAAGGAAATAGAAAATACGGTGGCCACAGCTAGAGTGAAAACAGATCAACGTGAATGTCGGTCTGAACAGACCACTGTACCGAACGAGATAGGGCGGCTATTACCGCTATCTATAACTATGGTGCCTCCACTTGTAATGTATTTGAATTTAAAAAATTTATTCTTGTCAATCGAAATGTGTGTGGTGTGATGGGTGAACGGAGCAGTTTTTCTAAACATGTGTGTGTGTGTGCGTGTGTGTGTGCCATGAATTGTGTAGAACAGCATGCCTGGTGAATAGTTCCTCCTGATTTGCATACCGCGACCTGATGCCACGCATACATGAGACGCACATAAATGGCTGCGCCCATGGTGCAATGAAAATTGGTTTTTTGTAAAAATAAAAAAGGAAAAAAACCCCCCCTTTCCAAACAAATTTTCACCGGGTACTTAAATGGAATAATACCCCACATATGGAACATCTGAAATGCAACCAGAAGTTCCCCTTTAAGGTCCGACCATGGGGAAATTGTCCATTTGACTTAAAACCCGAAGTAGAAAATGTCACTCTTCTCATCAATTTATCTATTCCGTCGAAATAACAATAAACTCCCTTGATGACTCAACTGCAAATCACAGGAAAAAAAAAATCATGCTATACCGAAAAATATGTCCCAAAAAAGGGTAATTGGAAACATGAGACTATGCAAATCTTAAGCAAGATACTACATAGGGATTTACTTACACAATTGTCAGTAATAATAATAAAATAATAATAATAATAATAATAATATAATAATAATAATAATAATAATAATAATAATGATAATATAATAAAAATATTCTTAATACCGAGTTCTATTCATTAAAAATAAATGAAGAAATAAACCAAATCGGGGGGTCACTTGATTATAATTCACTTATATCACCAATTTTTTAACATCAAAGTTAAATGATGATCAAAATTGGGATATGAGTATATTTCGCTCATTTGCCAGAAGAGTGTCTTAACTCGAAAATTGCTATATTTCGGAAAGCAATCTACTTTGAATTCTCTATACTCTGTCCATTTATATTTAGATAATTCTTTTACTGGACCTGTTTTAATGACAAATACAAATAAGAATTTTCACCACACTATGGAATAAAAGAACAGGCTTTCTGCTGGTTCATAGCTCAAAAAACACATTTTTTGAGTTGTGTCACTCTTCTGGTCAAATGATCGATGGTCCGACTGACAGTTCCATTTTTTACACGTGGACGTTTCACCTTTTCTAAACAGTCTGTGGGGGTGAACTGACGGGAATTACTGTCCCTTTTATCCAGGTATTATTGTAGTGACTGTCCCGTTTATCCAGTCTTCTGTGTGACACTCCCGTCATCCAGGTATTACTGTGCTGTCATCACCTTTAACCAGGCATTAATGTGGGTGACTGTCCAGGTATTACTATGCTGTCCCTCTCTTTTATCCAGATTACTGTGAAGAGTGTCCCTTTATCCAGGTATTACTGTGGTGACAGTCCTTTTTATCCAGGTATTACTGTGAAGACTGTCCTTTTTTAATCCAGGTATTACTGTGGTGACAGTCCCTTTTATCCAGGTATTACTGTGAGACTGTCCCCTTTATCCAGGTATTATCGTGAAGACCGTCCTTTTTATCAGGTATTACTGTGAAGACTGTCTCTTTTATCAAGGTATTACTGTGGCTACAATTAACGAGGAAATTTTGCATTTGAACGAATTGAAAAAAAAAACGCCTTATATCTAGCACGTCGGACTTGGCCCCCAAATACACATTTTTTTTTTTTTGTTTTTTTTTTTTTCATAAGTAATAAAACCCCCCTCCCCCTTTGTATGGCAATGAAAGCCGGATTTGGGTGGGTGAAAAATCATTGACTTACCTATCAGGGGATCCTACCTAGGGATGCCAGGGGATTCGCTCTCATGAGTGTCCCCCCAACCTACTCTAATTTATGGAACTGTGAATTAAAATAACAGGGTGCAATCCAATGTAACCAAGTCAAAGGCACAGAAGGCCTTACATAGCCGGACTTTTTTTGCCGCCTCCCGGACTGCAACTTAACCTTACTTTGGAAACTTAACCTTAAAAATTATCATCTGGGAATCTACCCTTACCCTAACTTGAACTAAACCTAGGTATCAGGTCATAGCCTGGTAGACCACTAACATAAGCCTAAGTTACCAGGTCCTTACTTACTAGTGCACGCTGCACTTTAATACCCTTCATTAAAGTATCAGGGACCATTTAAAACGTATCCTTGTATCTCTTCCCCACCCCCAACCCAAGAAAGTTTACCCTTTTCAGAATCAGAACTACAGATACTACAGGTTGCCACGGCAATGTTAGAATACCTCCTTGTATGCCTATTCGCTCTTGTATTTTCACCCCACCTAAAATACCTATAACCAATTACCATATCCGCTGTAGTCCGCAACAATTTTGGGATATAGCCTATAAGGAGTTTTTTCAGCAGCCCTACACTGATCATTTTTGTTTCCCGAAACGAATAGGAGGTAAACTGCATAGAAAAAAGGCACTGCCATAGTCCCTAGCTCGCTGCGGAATGGTTATATTAGATCTACCAATACCTTTTTATTCACAAGGCAACTGATTGCCCAGTAAAATATAATTAATTGATTTCTACCATACCCGTATCCTCCAGTTGTAAAATTGCTGCAGGAACTTAAGGCGAAATTACTTGGTCTTGAAGACACTCAACAAACCATCTTGTAAATAATATCCCAGCAGTTACGTTCTCAGATCAATCTGCTGATATTATATAAAGTAGAAAGTTATCTTCACCTCTTTCATACACTATTAAATGATATTACTGACGTTAATAGTTGTAAAACAGGAGTCTCTATAATGAAAGTTTGCTTCGTCACCGACATCGCCGAAACCGAAGGACTTCTGTTGAAATGCCATAGATGTAGCACATATACAAGTGAAGCTTCTATATATTAGTGATGAAAAATCATTTACAGTAAATATAAAAAGATAGATTACTTTCTGGTAGTGTTTATTAAAATGAATTTGCGCTGGACTCGTCATTCAGAAATCCATATATACTGTAAAGAAGTGTAACAGGATGTTTTTACCCATAGATATTAAAGCCTAAGATGCCGCATCGGCCGGCCGGACATACGTCATCAGGTCCTTGCCATCTTGGCGCGGTAATTCAAACAATGCAGCAGGCTGCCGTATGTTACGTGTTTTTTTCGCCACTATTCGCTTAATATTGCACGGGATTTTCTTGTCTGATGGTTCGTTACAAAGCTTACATAATTCCCTACAAGGATCTAATAAAATAAAAGTTTGTTCCTTATTGTTTGAAAGTTAACTTGCAATGACTTTGTTTTAGCAGTAGGGGCAGGGAGCTAGTTGTACACAAATGTTTAATAAATATTGCTGTAAACAATAATTTGTTGAAATGCTGTGATAAGACAGATTACTAAAGTAGGGGGCCTACAGCTATGGATCTGTGCAACTTAAGTAAAATCTTTGTCTCTCGAAGTGCTCTGTTAAAAATCCCCCAATATAATTTTTGGCACAGGCCTACAAGTTTAAGTCATAAAACTGTATGGGTTGAGCCTAAAATAAACTCAGTAGCCCCTAGAATAACTAGGATTTCTGGTGTTATCTAGCCTTTGCATCTCTGCCTGCTCCTTTGAGCCTGGGGGGGGTGGGGTTCTTCCAATTTTTAGGAACGGGTGCTCCTCAGTGATTTCTGACCTCTAGACCCTGCTTTGGAAAATTTAGGGGGGATCAAGAGACCCTCGTCTAGTGGCAAGTTGACCTAATCTCTAGACCCTAATTTTATATGGTGAAATATTATATAGAACTTAAATTTTTCACAAAACTACCTTTAATTGCTCAGACTAGGATATATCATTATGGCAAGCTTAACAGTTCAATATAGCTCATCTCTAGACCTGTGTTG
Organism: Macrobrachium nipponense; assembly: GCF_015104395.2. Classification (NCBI taxonomy): domain Eukaryota; kingdom Metazoa; phylum Arthropoda; class Malacostraca; order Decapoda; family Palaemonidae; genus Macrobrachium; species Macrobrachium nipponense. Next base: position 24,895,767 of record NC_061101.1, on the reverse strand, counting down.
TCAAGGACCCAAATTATTATACCTTATTTGGGATAAGGGCCTGGGCCATCTCTATACTTCTACCCTTCCAGAAGGGGACCCATCTATAGACCAAAATTGCCAAAATGAGCCAATCCTGACGAGCAACCCTGTATACCCGGTCATAGTAACCCCCCACCCCCCCCAGAGCCTTTCAGCCTAGGCCACAATCATAAGGCCAGTCTAATTTTTTTTCAGCTAACTGTTCATTGGTTTGGTCACACATGTAAATTTAAAGCTATGGTGGCCTTATGGTCATTAAGCCTATACTTTGAAGTAACAACTCTTAAAATGTATTGCACAATGATTTATTTTCATGATATTTGTTCTTACATTGAATGTATATATAACATTTATTGTACATCTGTGCATTTATTTATAAATATTCCCAGCAGTTTAAACAAGTTTTTTTTTCATCGCTGTTTCCAACAGTTTAATGGTACTACATTGTAATGATAATCTATATGCATTGATATGAAATTAGCAGGCTATATCAAAACATCAACAAAAACTCATTATGTGCCTTGCTTGGCCATTTAGTTCTTATTACAAGGACCAGATTAACACTTTAATATTACATAGCTATAATGCAGTGAAAGAAATCGAGAAACATCAAATTAGTGTCCAACATACACGATTTACCCTATTGACCTAATGGCCCTTAAACAATATTGTTTTAACCCTTTTTTTCGTAGGCTGTCTTATCACAGCATTTCAAATTATTGTTTACAGCAATAGTTATGGGTAAATATTAACATTTGTGTACAACTAGCCCCCTTCCCCCTACCTGCTACAACAAAGTCATCGTAAGTTAACTTTCAAACAATAAGGAACAACTTTATTTTATTAGATCCTTGTAGGGAATTATGTAAGCTTTGTAACGAGCCATCAGACAAGAAAATCCGTGCAATATTAAGCGAATAGTGGCGAAAAAACGTCATATACTGCAGCCTGCTGCATTGTTTGAATTACCGCGCCAAGATGGCGGGCCTGATGACGTGCGCCAGCCTGTTCAGCTAGCGGCTGATGCGGCATCTAGGCTTTTATATCTGTGGTTTTACCTCGGACACCGATCGAGTGTGTTACACACGCAAACACACACACACAGTTTTCATGTTAAGGCAAAATGAGAAGTCAGTGATTAATAAAACAGGAGATAAATGACAACTTCTTGAACGTTCTGTGAATTATCAGAAAATGCCTATTTCAACTTAAAATCGAATAATACTTGTCTTCTACGTTCTGTTTACGTCGTCCTGACCGGATCTCCCCAAGGGTGACATTTCAGAATTTCGTTGTTAAACAATTCCAACACTACCTTTGATGTCTAAAACTGAAAAAAAATATAGCATACACACTGCATATAGCTACTGTTACAACCCTGATATAGAGATACATTACTATTCTTCTACTTTGTAATGCTGGCGGGACCCGGTCAAAAAGAGGTCAGCATGCAAACAAGATCCGAAAAAGGGCAGCCAGGCCCAGGATCAGGAGAGTAACGCTATCCCTAAGTTATAAAATATACCACCTGTAACGGAGTGAAGGAACAATAAAGCTGTGAGTACTTTACACGAATGTGTATTTAATCCACCTTAAGCTCGCGAAAGTATTAAGTTATGACAATTGTCTCTTAGGTTTGTACAGCAGCTTCAGGTTAGTTTTCACAAGAGCGCCGCCAACGACGAAACCCCACTTGAAGGAAGAAGACTCATCAAGTTATAATCCAAGAAGAGGAATCCAATGATGAGTCAGTTGATTTGAAATGTATAGTAAACAAGAGTTCTGTTCAACCTTATGTTGTTAGTTGTCAATTGAATCATAAGCCAATTTTTTTTTAAATTGACACCGGTTCAGCTATTTCCACATTAAAGTATGATGATTTCAAGAAGTTAAATTGTACATTACTGAACTATAGAACTAAATTGCAGGGTTATAGCCAAGTGCCAATTAAAGTATTTGGGAAGATCAAAGTTTCAAATTTATACAAACAGCAAAATCATTCAGACGTTAATTCATAATTGTTGGGTCAGACTCCCAATTAATAACTTGATAGGTAGGAATTTAATATAACGCATATAGTTTGAAACCAATTAAGAACTGTCAAGCCCGATTGTATCCTAAAGTTGGTCATGTTCCTGTTTTTCAGAAGGTCCGCACGGTGCCACTGACGTTACGCAGTGAGGCTGAGAGTGCGCTGCAAGAGCTTGAAAAAAATAAGATTATAGAAAGAGTAGAATTCTCAGATTATGCCTCACCAATTGTTACTGTCAAGAAGCAGAATGGATCCCTTAGGATTTGTGGGGATTTTCGTAGAATAAATGAAATTCTTCATGAATATAAATTCCCATTACCTAATATGTCAGAATTAATTTCCAGTGTGTCTGGATATAAGTATTATACCAGACTTGATCTCAAGAATGCTTATTTGCAAATGGAAGTTGCTCCAGAAGACCGTAAATATTTTGTAATTAACACACATTTGGGTCTATATAGATATTTTCGCTTACCATTTGGTATCCATTCTGCTCCTGCAATATTTCAGAAGTTCATTTCCCAATTGTTAGCTTTTTATGATTTTGCTTATCCATATCTGGATGATATTGTTATAAGTGGAGACTCACCAGCTGAACATGATAACGTGCAACTAGCAGAGAGAAGAGCCCCATTAACTGTCCTTGTTTTCATTCTGTTTCTTTGTTTAGTTTTAAAGAGTTTAACTTTACTGAACACTCGTTCGCATTCAGCATTAGAGTGCGGCAAGCAAAGAGCAGTTAGAGCAAAATTGGCTACGTCTGAAAAACAAGACTCTTTTTGGGACACTTCTCCCCAGAATTTATCAGGTGACTCATTAACGAGATGTTTAAGTTCATGTTGCAATATGGGAAACATTCTCCATTGATCATCCAGCTTTTGAAGTAGTGAGTGGTCATCTGGGGGTACAATCAGAGGAAGCTCAGATGCAAGAGGGAATAAGGAGGGATGGGGGGGTTTCTCTGAATTCTGATGAGAGAGCATTTTTTGGACAGAGAGTTTAACTTTGACAGGACACCATCATTGAAATTATACCTCTTCTTTATTTGTGTGCATGCCACTACAAGGAAACTTCTACACCTCTGATAAAACTCCTGCTGTTGAGCTTTCTTTTCCTGTATGGAGGGTTTTTTTTAATCCCTGCATAACTTTAACTCCTAGGTACATTTGGTCCTGTCCATAAAGAGAGGAGGTCTCTGAATAGCATGGACACTTTATCATGGAGAACTGTTATTACTGCTTTATCTGACGGGAAAAATTGGTTGAACTCAGTAAACTTTGGAAGAACCCAGTCAAGGAACATGAAATATAACTTCATGAAAGGATCATGAAGGGAGTTGATAATCAACTATGTTGCTAATAGCGAGCCACTTCTCCGAGAAAAATGGCTTCAGTGCCTCCCACTGTTCCAATAGCCTTTGAACCGCGTTACAATTGGAGACAAGCGGCGGCAAGCCATGTACGGACTCCGAAATAATTATTTCTTTTTTTATAGAAATTAGCCTGTTTCATGGAGGAGTTCACCGACCATTTATATTTGTAATTAATTACTTATCAACACCTTAGAATTATCGCACAAACCGTACGATAATGGAAAATGCTATCGTGCATCGTACCAAGGCCGTTTTTATCGTACTTGTACGATAATTATCGTGTGTGTGGCAACACTGAGATGAATACTGACTATGGTTGGTGCTCGACTTACTCAACAGAGAATGGTAGCAAGACTATGGGTCTCCTCTACAAAAGTGGAATGTTCCTTGATGTCGTGAGCATAACCACTGACTCACCAAGGAACTACAAAGATTTAATAACCAATAACAATAAATAGTCACCTGCAACAACAGTAAAGACCAAAACCCTCTACGTATATACTAAAAATGACTGGAGTGCACTCCAGGTACCAAGTAGTACACACAGACTTAAACAACCTTGATGCAAGGATGCAAGGCAAAAATATACTAGAGGGATATAAAACTCCCAATGTTCCTTGTCCCAATACCATGCCTGCAACAGATATATAGGACCGAGAGTACAATCAACCCCTTGTATTCGCAGACTCACCTATTCACGGATTTTTTTTTTTTTTTTTTACCATATCTACCCTTTATTCGCCAGCAATTCACCCATTCACGGTACTATTGATTGAGAAATATTCACAAATTACAGTATTTTCATATCATTTTCATGACTAAAGGCACTTTTTGTGATAAAACTATTGTATGTAATGTATATTCCGTTATAAGCATTTTCAGAGGTTTTTTTTTTTCTTGTGTTTGAAGTATCAAAATAGGCAGTTATAAGCATTTTTAGAGTGGTTCTCAGTATTCGTGGATTTTAGCTATTCGGAGGGGGTGTCTGGGATGCATCGCCCCCAAATACGGGGGTTTTACAGTACTACAGCTCTCAAATAGTCTCTATTTCCTTCAACTAATGAATCACAAAATGACAAATCTTTTTATTTGCATTTTTCATAGTTAACAAACCTGAGGTCTTAACAATAGGATAATCTTGTGCCAGCTGTTAAAAACGATCAAAGATTGTAAAGCAAGGAATCTGTGGCATCTAGAAACTCATACGTATACGAGGCAGAAGCTCGTGACATATCAGAGTAGTTGCTTGTGTTCTCCTTCCCAAAAGTTGATGGTAGAATCGCAGATAAAGACAAGTTATGGCAAAAAGTGGGTGAGGTGGCGACAGCTCTCATTTCGTGGCTTTCACTTTGAAAAGCGGAAAAGATTCTTTTTTTTACTTATGAGTTTGCCTCAATTATCAATTACCTTAAAAAGAAAAAAAGAGCATTCTTAGACAAAGGTTGAGATGGATCCTTAACAGAACATCATAAACGTGATGAAGGTCCTATATTTTCTTTGTCCTGTGAAGGCAATGTCTTAACACTCTTACAGGGCAGAGAAGTCTTTCTTCCTCTTCCGGTGCAAGAATATCCATAAGGTTCTTCAGGACAAAAGAACAAGGCCAAGGATCCAACAGGTTTTCATTCTTCGCAAGAAACTGAAGAATTAGGGAACAGACTGCAACTCTCTGAGCTTATCCTACTCTTGTTTATCACGTGAATTTTGCTCACACATTTTGCCAATGCTGGAGCCATTAAAAAAAGAATAAAATAAAAAAAAGTCATCTTCATTAAATCTATCCAAGTAAGGCAGTCCCCGGGTTACGACGGGTTCGGCTTATGACGTTCCGAGGTTAAGGTGCTTTTCAATTGTAGTCATCAGAAATTATTTCCAGGGTTACGTCACCTACAAAGCTGATCTGGCAGAAGAAATATAACACCAAAAATGCAAAATAATATTTGAAGGTTTTTTTGATGAAACATGCAATAAGAATGCAGTTTACATAGTTTTGAATGCACCCAAAGTATTAAAAGTAAGGTTTTCTTAGGATTTTTTATGATGTTCCGGCTTACGACGATTTTCAGGTTACAACGCGTCTCAAGAACGGAGCCCCCGCCATAACCTGGGGACTGCCTGTACTGACTACTAGCCCCAATGCTGTTAACCATACATGTGAAAGACGTCTCCTAGATGCCAACAGCATCTGGTGTTCCCACCCAAGGAGGTCACCTATCCAAGTACTGACCAGACTAAATCGTTGCTAAACTTCACTGATCAGATGAGAAGCAAAGTTTTCAAAGTGGTACAGTCGTTGGCAGTTATGCCCACAGTCCGGAAAGCCAGAGCCGAACAGTAACAACTTCGGTGTGTCAAGACTGAAAGACTACTCTGACCGTCTTCCTAGATTGAACAATCCTTCAGAACACTAAGGTGTCAGGACTGATTGTTGCTAAAACACCCAGGGCCGTTTCTAGGCACAGGCTCGGTCGCTGGGGCGCCATTTGCTTGGGGGGCGCCAAATTGCCATCCAAAACAATTAATATATAAATAAATGAGAGAAGTATTATTTTTATGTGAATAATTCAATAAATAAATACAAGTGTAAAACGCGAAAATAAATGAACTAATGGAAGAGGTTAATACTTGATGCAACGGTGTTTATTGTTTCGGAAAAGTTGGCAACACTGGATAGGTAGATGTCGTCAGTATCAAGGAGCTTTAAAACTAAGACAGCCTCCTGCTCGCGACGCCACCTTAGTTAAGTTCTAAGCATCGTGTTTACTCCATCTTACTTTCTTTTTTTAAGTCTTCTTAAGTTGTCAGCGCAGCTGTCAAGCATTCAAGCTTTATCAACATGAAGAGGCAGTCCAAGCTGTCAGGTGCACGCAAACAAGAGAAAAAAGGAGGAAGAGGAAAACGAGCCCAAAGTAGAGGTATGTGTATAGCTGTGTTGTGTGTGCATAAAACCTAGCCTATAGTTTTTATAAGAAACAAAGTTCACTCTTTGGAGATATTTCTGAGTTGAAAATTCGAATGAAATCCAGGAGTTATATACCTTATAAAACCAATGATCTATAGTAATGGATAGGACATCCATCACTTTTTCGCGGGTCAAACCGGAGGCGCTATTTTGCGTTGATTGTTCCTGTCATGAATGAGGTTAAAATAATCCATAATTATGACGTCATTCCACGTTTTGGCACCCCTGACTCATTATAAACGGCGACCCCGAATAAATAGGGATAAAGCTGAGAAGAAGATTATTATTAATTTTTATTATTATTTTAAATGTTACGTTTCCTGGGTTACTCTAATATCGAATTTTGTGCTATATTAGTTAATATTGACATTTGCCCATTCTCAAGGATTCTCAAGAGGTTAATTGTAACTTGTTGACCCCAAGCATGCTAGTTTGTGTTCGAAATTGTTTATGTTATTATTTCCAGCCTGGAAGGAAGGGGCCCGCCATAACGAGTTCTTGCCTGGGGCGTCTAATGAACTAGAAACGGCCCTGCCAACACTGACCATAGTGACCGAACTTGTCTGTCATACATCCATCTTCCCTGGAATGTGTCTGGTTGATCACTGTGCCGAGTGTGCTACTGCAAACCAGTGCACCTGCGTTCGCTGTACTTGGCGAGTGGAGAAAGGAGGGTGTGCATTAAAATCACCAGCAAAAAGAAAAAAAAAAAGTGCACTCACTGGAGGCTGCACTAAATAGGTTTTCTCCTTCAAAATTTTGGTCAGGTCCTTTATAACTGTTATGAATGTTTAATGAGGTATTTGTCAATATTATTTCCAATATATTTCAACAAATGTACTAAATCATACACGAATAAAAGAGTTTGTTACTCTGAAGGGTGGGGATACGACACTATATAGTTGAGAACTGGCAAAATAGGACATTGATTTCCCATTGGTAGCATTGTTATCTGTTACAATACAAAACAGGGTGAAATCTATTTAATCTAAGCCTAAAATTACTTTCTTCAGTGTGCAGCGCAGAACATCAGCTTTCATGCTTTTGGTGGGAATGATATGTACAACTTCTTTGAATTTGTTTTTTATGCTGTTCAACACAAAAACAAATACACTTGTTACAGCTTCACTTTGTCAAAGGCTGAACCGACAATATTTCTGCCTCTACAATGAAAATATGGTTTCAAGTGAATTTCATCCACCATCACTATCACTGTTTTGGCATTGGGTAGTAATGATTTACATTTATTCTTAATGTACACTCGACAAGAAAACTGAAGATACAGTTTTCATTAGCTTTCATTCATCAAATTTCCCATTTGTTTTTTACTGAAAAGACATATATCGCTAAATTTACTCTAGAATAGAAAATATACTATAAATTATATCATATAAGTTAAAACTGCAAACAAAAAAACCGTTCAGATACTTAAAAACACGATATATGTCCGAAGTAATTGGGATATCTCAGATGAATTCGTTCATAGAGATCTAGTAGATAGAATGTGAATTTCTGATTTTAGTACTATGTATCACGACGACAATAATTACTCGTTTTGCTTCATGAACGGAGATATATTGCCTCATCGTAAGTGGTGAATGCAATATTTTAGTTTCTACAAACTTATGCTTGTATTCCAAAGGGATTAAAGTTAGCTGACGTCAATGGCACTTAATGTTGCGGACGGCTCTAAGGTAGGTTGAACAAATCTAGTTGCATCCGCAAGAGCGTTTTCTATGATGTGAGGAGGAGCCCTAGAACTCCGAGCGGGAGAGCGCAAGTCACTGGATACTGTCCTATGTAACGGATTTCACACTTTGATTACTTTGACGTTGACATGGATCGAATGCTAGTTGCTGTTTTACAAAGCTACTGTCTTTAAAATATAAATCTTAATCAAGGTTAAAGTAGCATGTCAGCTCAAAGATTTTCTGGCTATATGCTCCCATTACAGAGCAGTTCGTAGTAGCCTACAGCCCTACACGACTGCATTTCTTTGCCGCGAGGCTGAAAGATCTTCCACGATATAAAAACTTTAATTGCCTGTGCAATACATATTGAGTTATTTGGGTAATAAATATTTTTTTAATTAACACAGCTTTTTTCGTGAATGATTTGTGGATGAAACCCGATTTTCAAAAGTCAAGACTATATAAGAGAGCAAGAATGACCGCACCCTGTGTCTAACATTTTAACATTTTTCCACGTCTTTTTACAATCTTTGAATGCTACGGCAACTGTCGAATGTAATCAAGATTAGGGTAAGAAGTTCTTAGAGAATTAACTTGAATATTATGATCCTTCAAACTTTTATCTAGCATAGTGCAGCACGAGCTTGGCAGTCATATCATATCGCGCAAGCATAGCCTATCGATAGAGATACTTAATTCATTATATTTTCTTCTGCCTTTCCCCCGTCACAAGTCCGTCACCAGTACTATAATTCTCTCTCTCTCTCTCTCTCTCTCTCTCTCTCTCTCTCTCTCCCAGCTTTTAAAACACATTTTGAAAAAATATTATCACTCAATCTCTCAAAGTATATAATGAATTAAGTATCTCTATAGATAGGCCTATGCATGCGCTCTCTCTCTCTCTCTCTCTCTCTCTCTCTCTCTCTCTCTCTCCCCCAACTTTTGAAACATTTGAAAAAATATTATCACTTAATCTCTCAAAGTAAATATAATGAATTAAGTATCTCTATCGATAGGCCTATGCTTGCGCGCGCTCTCTCTATCGTCATATTTCATCCTTTACTGTATTGTTCCTCACGATTTCCACAAGTACTGCCCAATTTTAAACACACTTTCTCTCATTGTTTAAGATCCGTCTTCAATTACGTATGAATTTAACGTGTTTAGTGTCAAATATTACTTATAGATAAGGATTCACAGTAGGTTTTATAAAAGGATGATCGATATTCTACCCTCAACTGACGTTACCAAAACTACATTAACGAATAATATAGAGTCTGTTTCTACATCAAGTATAAATTGATATAGGACCTCAACAGAACTCTTTTATGGTGTAAAGTGTTGGAAAATCTAGAAAGCAACAATCGCTACGATTTTGAAGCTCCGCCCCCTTTCAAGAGTTGTTCAGGTGTGGCATTATTGAACAATGTATGTCCGAAAATTAAAAAAAACTGTATCATTAACTTTCCTTGCCAGAGTGTACAGACGGCCAAACGAAGAATTGAGCGTAGTTTCTTAATTCATTGGTCGTTATGGAAATATTGCCATATGCAGGTGCCAGATTATTTACTTAACAATAAATAACATTTCCTTTCAAAGGGTGTTTATACTTGAATAAATTACATTAGAATAGAGTAGACATATTCAACGTATTAAAGATAATTATTTTGCAAAGTAGGAAAATATATACCGATGGGTCCACGATTTCTAATTTTATTCTCAACTCTAGCTTCATGACAGCATACCGAAGCATTTTGAAGTTGACTTTGCTGCCGCTCGAGTCTTGACTCAACGTATTCGCATATTGCACTGGGTTGTTGTCATTTCGTCTCCTACAGCCGATAAACAATACATCAAGGCGTTAACATTCTTTGAAAACGATGTTTTAATTAAACTAAATTTTGTCCTTTGATCAATAAAATAATTTGCATGACATATTTAGTGGGCCTAAATTGGACTTCTGATTGTCACACATGATTAGCCTAGGTCTATTTTCAGTTTTCAGCAGTATACTCTCTCGGATAACGTAATATAAATGAATATTTAAATCAGATATATATATATATATATACGATATATATATCTATATATATATATATATATATATATATATATATATTATATCTATATATATGCTATCTATTATATCTCTAATCTATATTATATATATATATATATATAATTATAATATAAATACTCTTTATTTGATTATTCCCGTTATTCTTGTTTTATTAGCCATGTTCGCCTTTCTTCTTATCTTTTTGATAATTGCGTAACATAATTAACTCAGACCTAGCTATTCAAAAAAAAAAAAAAAAAAAAAAAAAAATCAAAAGAATATAATTGTCTTATTTTTTATCGAATTCCTTGCATATCATCCCGTTTCATTTGGACACGTTGGAAAGCTGTGGTAGTCAAAACTGACGAGTACATTAAGAGAGGCTTACTTTCATTAAAGCTTTCTTAGGTTGATCTTTCTGTAGCTATTCATTTCTACTAACTAGAATTAACTCAAATTAGTTTCACATGTATACCTCGACCTACTACTATAAGCATATTATAAGTAGCTGAAAGGATAAGAAATATGAAAGGTGACGTTCTCGTTTAAGTCTATTTCATGTTTTTATTTTTTTTTCAAGACTGCTTTAATCAAGGGTTGCTCTTTGACGGCTACAGGGTGTAACACGAGTGTTTGCACATATTTTGGGGAATAAAGATAAAGTTTCTTTGAACAGAAAATATTTTATAAACATGCATTTTAAGGCGTCCGTTGTCGGTGCGGGGAATTTTAAAATCACCGTTATCATTACTGATGCTTTCAAGCGATGGAGTTCGTGGTGAGAAGTCGGCTCGAGTCGCCTGACATGTAGAAGAGAGCGGAGGTGGCGTATAGGAGAGATGGAGGGATTAGGCCGATGTTAATAAAGTATCTCCAATAAAATGTATTCTTTAGGTTTTGAAGGAAAAAAAGGGCATGCATCATTGAAACTGTTTCCCCTCCGATAAAAACAAAACAAAAAGAGTTAAGCCTAACTGAATCTCTCATCCATCAACGATACGTTTGCTTATTCATTAGACTTATTCATTAGACACCTATCAAAGATTTCAAGGTTGTAGTAGATTTAAAAATCTCGTCCTCTCCATCTAAAGTATTCATCAGACACCAGTCATAAGCGTAGAGCTAGTCATGATTCCTGGTTCAGCAATGTCGTGACGATGCACTAGAATTCAAAATGCACAAATGCAATGTTGCTCAGCAACGTTTACAAACTACTTGTATTGACTTGATCTCTTGTGGTGCTTTGAGGTGGTCCACCTCTAGGCCCATGTTCTAAATTTTGCCGTTCTTTAAACAATTTGATTCATCTATGTATGATTCTCTCTGATATCTCTCTCCAACAGGAACTTGCACCGAATGCAGTGCAATAATTGTCTCTTGCTCATCGAGGGTTGTTTCTTAGACCAGTAAATGACACATTGACATTAGATTCCCGTGCACATAACATCAAAAGCAATAGAGTGAGGTTGCCTGCGTCCACACTGTTAGGATATCGCTATTTTTTCTTTTTATTTTTAAATTTGATAGCATTTTGTGAGATTCCAATGTTTTCTGTAAAATTTAACAAACGGAATAGTTCAATTACCTTCAACTTAATATTGAAATGATAATTTAAGGACTACGTTTATGCGATACTACTATGATAGGTGTCTCCTATCTATTTGGTAATGTATATCTATGGTTGTGATATGACGTTTTTTATCACTTCGTTTCGTTCACGTCAATTTTGCTATATGGAAAATAGTTTTACACAATAACATAACATAATGTTCTAAAGATATCAGTGACTGTTTTTAACGTCATTACATATGATTTCTTCCATCTTTGAAAAGAAAAATCGATAAATAAGGCATGAATCGTGCGTCAGGCAAGTGAACGAAAAATTATGAAACTCTGCCACGAGTTTTTTGGCCGACTGTACATCTGATATACAGAGTTATTTTATTCTGATGCTGGGCTTAACTGTTTGGAAACTCTCTCTCCTGATGGTAAAGTAACTCAGCAATATTAGAAATTTCTTATCTCTCAAGGGTCTATAACTCTGAGGGGAGCAATGCTACTACAAAGAAGACAGATGACAGATCATCTAAAATTGTCAAAAATGAAATAACTAATTTATAACAGCAATGCTATTGGTGATCTTGGAAATACATTCAGTAATGTCAGGTCTCAGCAAGTTATTCAGTATCTGCTCAGTGATATTTGTATCATGAACCTCTGTAAGAATCTTGAAATCTCCCAGGTGATGTACTTCCTCATGAAAATATGCATGTACTGCGCAGTTAGCCTTAATCATTAATAACACTTATTATTCTAAGACAAGGGGATTGTACGTACGGGACAAATTAAGAGACATTCATGTTATTGTACTACTATCCAATATTGTCTGTCGTGAAACTGAAGCTTTTCCAAAAGTTCTGTGGCAGAATTAAATTCTTGCACTTCTCTATATGAAATACCACCTGCTAAGCCTTTTGTTCAAATACGTGATGAAGCAGATAAGTATGAACGGCAATTAGGCAACTGGGATGGAATGGACCCCTCACAAAGCTGCGGTACTTTCAGCTTTGCCCTAAGAGTCATCCCCGTTTATTCATCACAATAAGTTCCCACCTGATGTCCTTGGATATGTAGATTGAAAACCTGATAACAGATTTCAAAATTTCAACTAGCGTCCAGTGTTTAGGTATATTGATCAAAATTAAAGCAGATTATGATGAAGTTCTCTCTCTCCCTCGAAATCCAGCGAACTTCCTGAACATTTTGACCACTAAAAGATATGTTGCACATAAACCATGTGATACTCTGATGTTTTTTGTTGGAGTGTAATTAGGTATTCCTCTTGATCACATGAAACCAGTTTGAAGATAGGTGGTCATCCTTAGGGAATGAAAAACACTGTGGAAGTTGAAAGATGGTCTTTTAACATTTTTACATTGCTACAGTAGCATTCCGCGGCGGCCTAGACTATGGGAATTGACGGCTTAATTCTCCCCAGTGTTTTGTCCCCACCCAAAATCCCGGTTCCCAATGGGGGTCCCCTTCACCGTAGGATAGAGTTTAAAGGCAAATTACAGTTGTCCGAATAAATATTACTTAAAATTCTTGTTCAGGAGGTAAAACTGCAAGGGAAAACCGCAACTACCATAGTCTAGGCCGCCGCGGAATAGTACCCTAGATCTACCCAAAGGTTAGGTTAGTAGAATACTGGGCCAGTCTAATTTCATTCCCCTTAACCAATCTAGGCTCGTCATTTACCTTTGACTACTATCAATGGTAACTTGCTTATTTTCTTATCGCCATACTGTACTCCCACTTGTGATGAAATTACAACTTTTATGTCTGTGCCACTGTAACTTTTGAGTACCTTAATTGTCTAAAGGTTCTATCACTAAGTTGGGTATCATGTTTGGAATGTTACTTGGTACACGTCTTACCTGAAGCAGGGCATTTGTCCCAATCATTGTCATAATGATCCTCTTTACCACATCTAATATAGCAAGCTTTGCTAAATTTCCTCTGGGGTTTCTATGCACTTTCGGAAGGTTTAGGCTCGTTAGGTTTACTTGTTTGATGTGTTTGCCCTTTCCTCACATGTTAGTAACTCTCTTTATATGCTACTATACTTGCCTTACCTGGTTACTGCTACCATTATTAATCTTGCCTATTACTATGACATTTGGGTATTTTGACAGGTACCTATTTTCCATTGTTAGTTAAGTCCTGAACTAGGAGTTGTTTTACATACTAGGCTAAGCTGAGAGTTGCTTAACATAGGCTAACTTATATAAATTAGATTCTATTCAGTCTAGTTTAGTATATAGGGTAAACAATCACGCTGGCCAGGTCGTATTCACTCTATATTTAATTGGTGAAACAAGAATCAATTACAACTAAGCATACCACTCAAAAGATTGAAGTTTTTCAACATAATGTGATATATGAAAGCCCAATACGAACTAAAATAAGCATGTGACGCTCTTCGTAAAATATGTTTTCAAGGCAGTTTTGAAATCCAATAAGGCGGCTATCGTGTGGCTGGCCAGTCTAATCACGGACCGTCCACCATCTTTCCCAGCACTCATTTGAACAATGTTAGCGTATATATGTAATGTTTATTGTTTATTGATCTTACTCAAGATTGCAGTTGTAATCAACACAATAAAACAACCTTTTGTTGCCTATATTAGTGAAAGTATGAGACTTGTTATTCCCGGGGTCATGGTTTGAACTTAATTCATTTTTACCATGTAATCGGTGGTTTTATCCTTACTGCCATCACAACGGAAACTCCACATTGCTTATTTGATTGTAATTATAAACATTATTGGTCTTAATCCACTCCAAGTTGCACTTGAACCACGTTGCTGTTCCTCGTTCCTAAGTGCTCACTCCACAAACACAGTTACGAGCAGCAGACGACGACACTGTTAATGAGATGCAAACTGCAAAGCTTTATTCCCTTAATTGTTTACTTTACTCATTATTTAGTTTAACTTTACTTTGTTACTTCAAAATCTTTATTTAATTCATGTCTATTATCCCTATTATGCAACCAAATTACCACGAAAAATTACAGATATTTCTAAAGTAGATAAATATATTATATATACTATATATATATATATATATATATATATATATATATATATATATATATATATATATATATATTATATAAGTCTATCACATTACCGTGATTCATATACATATATCGAACTACAAATGTCCTTTAATATCTAATTCGCTCTACCTCGGAATTAATATATTTTCATATATGCTTAACCGAGGGGGAATTTATTAAGTGATAATGAATTGGCGATCGACAGGCGCGAACCAGCGACCTCCCAATTCTAGGACTGGCAGTGAAGCCTTAAATCACCCCGACACCGCAAGAGATATAAGTTCATGCCGCCTCCCACCTGAAATACCTTTCGCGCGCGCAGGTATTTTTTTGTCTTGGAGACTGCATCAACCCATCTCGTTCTCAGTGGCGTGGTAGTGCTTTTGCCCGCACGTAGTCATTATATAAGTCTATCACATTACCTTGATTCATATACATATATCGAACTACAAATGTCCTTTAATATCTAATTCGCTCTACCTCGGAATTAATATATTTTCATATATGCTTAACCGAATGGGGAATTTGTTAACGATGGGGGGTTGATGCAGTCTCCAAGACAAAAAATACCTGCGCACGAAGTATTTCAGGTGGGAGGCGGCATGAACTTATATCTCTTGTGGTGTCGGGGTGATTTAAGGCTTCACACTGCCAGTCCTAGAATTGGGAGGTCGCTGGTTCGCGCCTGTCGATCGCCAATTCTATTATCGCTAAATAAATTCCCCCTCGGTTAAGCATATATGAAAATATATTAATTCCGAGGTAGAGCAAATTAGATATTAAAGGACTTTGTAGTTCGATTATACATAAACATATACACACACACACACACACACACATATATATATATATATATATATATATATATATATATATATATATATTGCTAACACTTCTCATTGATTTAAGTCTATATAAGTATTTTGCTGATTTTTTGTTTTTTTGTAATAAACTGTATGCCAGAAATAAATGTAATGCTAAGAATGGCAAAATCATCGTTGCCACATTAGTGGAGCTTCACACATACGCCGATGCATTATCATAAACTGTTTCCATGAATTCTAGTTGTCATAGTAATGCAATAAGATGATAAAATTGCTTTAATATTTATGTA
This sequence comes from Macrobrachium nipponense, assembly GCF_015104395.2. Taxonomy (NCBI): domain Eukaryota; kingdom Metazoa; phylum Arthropoda; class Malacostraca; order Decapoda; family Palaemonidae; genus Macrobrachium; species Macrobrachium nipponense. Next base: position 24,879,892 of record NC_061101.1, on the reverse strand, counting down.
TACTTCCAATACATAGGCTAATTTCACTAATTTCCACGTTTTGTGTAAGTCTTATACCCAGTTTGGAGGGTGAACACATACCAATTGGCAATAGAGAGAGAGAGAAGGGAAGGTGAAGGAAGGAAGAAGTACAGGGGTGGCGTTGGAGGTGGGGGAGAGGGAGGGTAGGTGGAGGTTTTTACTCCTGTGTTCGTATCCATTTCTGGATAATGGAGTTTTTGTCTCTTGGTACAAGGTACAAGTGTCGTTATTCTTTACGATTAGTGATTCACGATGCTTATAAATTACGGCACTGGGTGTAATACACTAGAGCAAAATCTCGTTCTGATACGAGTGTTCGTTACAGAAATATTGCCAAAAAACGTGCTTGCACTGTCTTTGAAACCCATAGTATGGATGTTGCTTGGATATCAATCAAGTTTTTTGTAATCAAGTATTTTTTACAAGCTAGCTATTGTATAAACTTGTAATTTTTCTCAATCAAAATATTATGCTCCTCAATGCTAACTTTTCTCTTTTAACGACTTTCTGGTCATTGCAAATTCGGCCCCATTAATTTCTTATGGTGCGAAAACAGACAGAGGTCCAGTGAGCGAAAGCGATTAGCGTCACATACGGCGGTAATCCGGCAGTAAAACATCTTAATATTATCCAAAAAGTAAACAATAAAGATATATATGCGCATTACGATTATAACAATACATGAATAGCTGATAACAATCTGTACGAATAACTGGTAAACTGTTCTGTAAGAAAGTTGAGTATAGCAATTCATTTACAATAGGTACGAAAGTCAAGATGTCGTGAAGTCATAATACCAGGACTTAAAGAACGTTCTAATTCCGAAAAATAATTACTTAAATTTGAGTCAGAATCGAGTTACTTTTTCAATAATGAATATTTTCAAATTAATCATCATAAATATGTAAAATATTGATGTTTTACTATTTATTTAAATAATTATCTAGTGCACGCTTCGTCGTCGTCTTCTACCAAATCCGTAGTTTCCTTAAAAACGTCGTGGCCAGGGATAGTCCCAGCATCCCAGAGGACCCAGACCATTGAGATACAACGATCGAGGTACCGGCTGTAACCCCTACTGGTATTTAGGAGTAGACTTGTAAACTGTGAAACTGACCGTCTGCCGAAAATATATGGGTGGCTTACTTAACAAGCATCACTAATTGCTTGTTAGATTTTGTGGGTCCTAGATCCAAATATATGAGATACCAGATGAAACTAATGTATATCTGCAGACTCTACTGATAATAAATGACCAGTGACAGACATTTTGGAGGGTGGGTTCCCCCTCACTGACAGTACACACTGAAAAGGGGTTGTTGTTAATTGATCTAGATCCAACCTAGGAGATACCGAGTAAAATTTACACTACACTAGCACTGCACATCCTAGAATACTGTGATGGTAATGACAGACATTTTAGTGGGTTGTTACCCCATGACAGACGTCACAACGAGTGGGGAGGGGGAGACAGGATCTGCATCCAACCTTGGAGATACCAAGTAAAATTTGTACTACAATAGCACTGCACATCCTAGAATGCTGCGATGGTAATGACCAGACATTTTAGTGGGTGGTTACCCCCTGACAGACACCCCACAACGAGTGGGGAGGGGGAGGGGGGTCGACAGGAACTGCATCCAACATTGGAGATACCAACTAAAATTTGTGCTACAATAGCACTGCACATCCTAGAATGCTGTGATGGTTAATGATAGACATTTTATTGGGTGGTTTCCCCTGGCAGACACACCCCAACAGGTGGGCAAGGGGAAGGGCAAGCCCTGATAATTAATGTTTAGACTAGTATAGTAGGCTACTATTGACCAATATTATATGCATTATTGTGATTTATTTAATAAATATTTTTATCCTTTCTATATCCTTTGTATTCATTTAACACAAAAATTATTTATTTGTTTAATAATTAACAGTCATCTGTAGGCCCATAATAATTCGCGCCCATATATTATTTTGTCAAGCAAGCAACGTGACTTTAATTATAGTACTCGCTTTAGCTTTGTTTACGACATGAAAATTAACGTAGCGGTGACTGGAAGACTGGCACTGTAAAGTAGCATGTAAGTTCTTATCATTATTAGAGTTATTGCTGTGAAATGTCTATGTATACATAACATTTGTTAAATAGAGTAATAAGCACCCATTAAATAGATAGTAATACAATATACGCTATAGTCCGGGTACAGATCATAATAATTGTGCTATAGCCTACTCGGTTTGTTTTATCGAAGTAGGACTACCTTTTTTTTGGTTTCAACTGACTTTCATACTAATAAAATCATGGATACAGAGGAGCTCTGTTTTTTAAACAATCTCTCCACACACCAAGTTATTTCGCACATTTCCATTCTCTCAAGAAGATTATGATATTTAAGACCAAAGAAATAAGGCCTAGTTAATAATGTAAGAAAACAAGAGAAATGAAAAAATTAGTGCGATTGTGAATTTTTTTCTGTCGTTAATGTTTAATGAAAAAGTGTTTAGCTATTGTTAGGGTTTAGTGAGTAAGCGTTTAGTGAATGTTTATGAGTAAGTGGATTATGAAGTGTTTAGGGTTTAGTGACTGTTTTAATGTGTCTGTATTCAGTGAATTTTTATACTGAGTCTTTAGGGTTTAGTGAATGTTGTTGAATGTTTATTGTGTAAGTATTCAGTGAATGTTTTGTCTTTAGGGTTTTTGTGAATGTTAAGTGAACGTTTAGTGAATGTCTTGTGATGGTAGTGTTTAGTGAATATTTAGTTGTGTAAGTATACAGTGAGTGTTTAGGGTTTTAGTGAATGTTAAGTGAGCGTTTGGTGAATGTCTTGTGAATGTTAGTGTTTAGCAAATGTTTAGTGTGTGCGTGTTTATTGAGTTTTTAATGAGTGGATGTTCATTCATTGTTTAGGGTTTAGTAAGCATTTAGTATTTAATGAGTGCTTAGGGTTTAGTGAGTGTTTAATTAATGTTTAGGATTAAGTGAGTGTTTAGTGCCTGTTTACCGAGTGTTTGGGGTATAATGAGTATTTTAGTGAATTTAGTGTTAAGTGTTTAATGAGCATTTAGTGTATCGTGAGTACCTAGTGAGTGTTTGGGTATTCAGTGTTTTGTGTTATTGAGTGTTAATGTATGTTAAGTGTCTGCGTGTGTGAGTGTATGTTAAGTGTGTGTGTATAGTGAATATATGCAAGTGTGAGTGCTTACTGAGTAAATGCATTGGTGAGTGCTTACTGAGTAATGCATTGTGAGTGTTTAGTGTTTAGTGATTGTACTACATTACTGTTTAGTTAGTGTTTCGCTACTGTATGCAAAGAAAGCCCTGTATTTACACAGGAACCATTTATGCTTGACACTGCTTAGATCCAAGAGCAGTTAGGTTAGGCCTTTGACCACAATGGATGGAGTGCTTAGGCCTGTTTTCGTAGGGTAATTTTTCTCTGTGATATTGGGTCGAATAATAATAATGATAATAATAAAGATTAAAAAAGTAATAGTAAATAAAATATAGTACTAAGAGCTGGACCGAGACCTTTCAATATGGCCTTCCGAAGCCACTCTCGGCAAGGAGATCGCTACTTCAGTGATTGACACCCTATGCCTTGCACACAGCTGACATATTTGAACATTCGGTTGTCCAATTTTTATAACTGTGTTTGGAGACGCATTATAAATCATATTAGCAATGGTAAATACATTGAACAGACGTGAGGATATAATATGATGTTAGTGCCTGTCTACTGGATTATAATGAGCAATGAAACGTAAAAATATTAATAGGGAGAAAATTAGCCGAATAATGTCGTCAAAGCCAGCCTCGATAGAATGGGTACTGAAACACATTACATAGGCTACCTGGGTGCATGCCGGCGGGAAGTTAAGAGACAACACACTAAGCTGGCTTTAAACATCAAACTGCGGAAGTATAATTTTTAAATGAGTTTAAATTTTCTTTCCTGAATAAAATAATGGTACCTGTTACTTGGTGATAGCGTACAGATCAATTTGAGTGAGGCAGCGGAAAATAAGCGGACCATTAGATAATTGACAGGATATTTAGGCCAACTTAATTTGGGAGTCAGGGAATAGAATTGGTGAAAATGTTTTAATGTTTGTAGTTAGCCTATCCTGAACAATTCATTCACATTTCCGTTTCCAGTAATTATTTGTGTTGTGATACATCATCTCTTTGTGAATGTGCGGGTGTTAAAACGGCTCTTTGTTATGGGACTTCGGTCTTAATATCAATCGAACTCCTATATCCGATAAAAATTTCATTTCATTCACACGAACCACCAGCAACTAAAAAACAATTCAGTTATGGTAAGACACTTTGGGCTACGAACTTCGACATGACTGCATTGCCCCAACTATATGCAAGAAAAGAAAATGACCAACGACGCTATTAAAACGAGAATACTTATCTTACATTTCTTTTTTTTTTTTTTAGAGGAATTGAGAGTGGCGCCGCCATATGACTGGTTTAATTATTCAAAAATGTCTCAGCACATACTTGTAGCTGTTGTCACTTGTGACCCCCTCCCATTCAGATAAAATATTACTTTTTGTGAAGTATACTCCACACCAAGGGATAGTGCTAATGCTATATATAATAATAATAATATAATAATAATATATATATATATATATATATATATATATGTATGTATATATTTATATATATATATATGGTATATATTATATATATATATATATATATATCTAATATATATATACATATATATATAATATATATATATATATATATATATATTATATATATATATATATTTGTGCGTGAAACTGTAGAAAGTAGACCAGGCCTAGTAAGTCTCATACATAGTTTTTTTTTATATAGATGTGATGGAATTAACTGAAGTGAAATATTCATACTTCAATAGAAATTTTACAAAAATAACTCCGGCAGTAATTCTTTTTCCTGAAACATCACATATTTCTTGAATTTTTTACCTTTTACATTTTCTCAGGATTACGATTTCAGATAATTACCCTATTTATAATATTAATAATGCCTATGATAGATTTTGAATCATTTCAAATTGTCCCATCTCTCCCTTCCAATCGTAGGTTATATCTGTGAACGGGTAACCGCCCACTAAAATGTCTGTCATTACCATCACGGCATTCTAGGATGTCAGTGCTATTGTGTACTTGTACAATTTTACTTGGTATCTCCAAAGTTGGATGCAGATCCTGTCTTCCCTCCCCACCCGTTGTGGGGTGTACTGTCAGTGGGTATCCACCCACTAAAATGTCTGTCATTACCATCACGGCATTCTAGGATGTCAGTGCTATTGTAGTACAAATTTTACTTGGTATCTCCAAAGTTGGATGCAGATCCTGTCTTCTCCTCCCCACTCGTTGTGGGGCGTCTGTCAGGGGGTAACCACCCACTAAAATGTCTGTCATTACCACCACAGTATTCTAGGATGTGCAGTGCTATTGTATTATAAATTTTATTCGGTATCTCCTAAGTTGGATCTAGATCCAATTAAACCCCCCTTCTCAGTGTGTCTGTCAGGGGGAACCCACCCTCCAAAATGTCTGTCACTGGTCATTCTATAATCAGTAGAGTCTGCAGATATACATTAGTTTCATCTGGTATCTCATATATTGGATCTAGACCCAAAATCTAACAAGTAATTAGCAGTGCTTGTTAAGTAAGCCACCATATATTTTCGGCAAGACGGTCAGTTTCACAGTTTACAAGTCTACACCTTAATACCGGTATCTCAATGGTCTGGGCTGCCGCTTTATTAGTCACCCATAAATGAATAACAAGGTCTGGTCGTTTGTTTAGCCAATATAATATCAACTGTTGTTCTTAACATCAAGGTTTATCAACCTTGGGTCACGGCGGCAAAAAATGCGAACATGGCAACTCTAGTCCATAGGTCCTTACTCTGGCGTAAAGCACAGAATATGGTTATTAATGCGTTGTATTTGTGGTTTAAGTGCTACCTAATACAGTTCATGTGTTTTTTTGCAAATAGAAATACTTCCGCAAGCAACTAATGCTTTAGAGGGATTCTGTTTTGTGTGTTCAAGGGGATTCATCACTTGCTGCGGAGGAAGTATTCATAGATTTTGTGAATAATGTTCCAGAGGCAAACACCTATTGTTTGTAAAGCAGAGAAAGGTCAGTATGCTAATATTGAAGTCGAAGGCTTATATTACTTTGGTTAGTGAATAAGATAACTATCAAGTTGACAGGTAAACGTAAATAGTAAAAGTTGCATGTAGGATATTAATTATGTTTGATGGCAAAAATCCTTGAAATGGCGCTAACACAATCGTTTTAACATGCCTCTAGGATAGAGAGAAAGGGAGTAGGGATCTTTGTTTTTAACCTCATTACCGAACGTGTATATCATCTTTGTATCTGAAGTGCGAAACTTTGTATTTATACCTATTGGTATAGCCTACCAACACCCTGATGAGAGAACTTTTTTTTAAGTTATTCTTAGGAGTAGACACATTGGACGCATGTCTTCTTCCAGGGGAGTTTGAATTTTTATTTTGACCACGAAAATAGTCGTGATGGCAGTGATTTTAGAGAAATGATAGAAATATTATAGTTTGTTTTCATTAATTTAAAGAGGGCGAGCAATACATACCTTCAGTATCTGCTATTCCAGTAACCATTGGGGCTCTCTCTCTCTCTCTCTCTCTCTCTCTCTCTTCTCTCTCTCTCTCTCTCAGTAAAGAGGTTTATTAATGTCTTAAACATATGCAGTAGACCTTATGACGCTATGATATTTTACCAACGCGAAAAAAATAATTGCTGTGTGCTTAAATTACAGGTTTCATAGAATGAAGACTGTGCAACTTGTCTTTTGTTGTTCACGATTGAAATCCGTATCCATCGTTAATGGCCTGAAATTTAGGTATTTAGGATCAGGTTGTTGGCTAAATGTTAAGTTAGATTAGGCTGACTTAAGGACCACAAACCTAACCTTAACCCTTTCCGGTCTTGGGGCGGCTGGGAGCAGCCATCAATCCCTCTCATACTGGGTATTGAGGAGCAGCCCAACTCAAAACCGTAAATATCTTCGTAATAACTTGATATAGCGTCCCCTAAACTTAACCAACCCAAGCACTGTTTTATGTGTTTGATATCCATATATTAAAGAAAACTTAATTCCCCAAATTCAGTCCATAATCTACCTCCGAAAATTATTTTCAAAATTACGCCAAAAACTCTGTTTCTTTCCGGCGAGACTACCTCATTTCTTCTCCCACGCCTCGGTGGTGTGGTTGGTATGGTGTTGGCGTCCCACCTCGGTGGTCGCGGGTTCGATTCTCGGCCATTCCATTGAGGAGTGAGAGATGTGTATTTCTGGTGACAGGAGTTCACTATCGACGTGGTTCGGAAGTCACGTAAAGCCGTTGGTCCCGTTGCTGAATAACCACTGGTTCCATGCAACGTCAAAACACCATATATACAAACAAACAAACAATACCTCATTTCTCCCGCGAGTTTCCCTGGTGAAAGTCGCCTCTCCCTACTTCTAACTGGCTTCATTTCCTCACATGTTTGTAACACTGTTACCAAGTCGCCCTACATCCCTAAATTTGCTTTAATAAGTCACTGGTGCTCTTCCCTGAGATCCAATGTATAATTTTTTGACTGAGGAACAACATTTTCACTGTAATCCATATTTCTAAAAGGAAAAGAAAGTCAGTCATCCGATAAGGTAGCATCGTTCATTCACAAGATGAAGTCGGGAGCATCTTTTCTCCGGAAATCAAAATGATGCCAGTTAGTGAATTACCAAAGAATTATTTCTAATTTAAGAAATAAATCCTTTATGAAGGCTCACACACACACACACACACACACATATATAGTAGTTATTCAATTTGAAATAAAAATGCAAAAAATAGAAAATTACTGAGAGACAATCCTGATGATAAGGCCAACATTATCGTACAGGCGATTATAATAGTCCATATACCCCACCCTACATACCCGACTGACCAACAGTCACCAACTTTCTTGATAGCCGATGAAAGTATGAGAGAGAGAGAGAGAGAGAGAGTCCACCTGTGAAGTTTATGCACGCATATATATATATATATATATATATATATATATATATATATATATATATATAATATAAAGGTTTTTGCCACGAAGGAAATAAATGAAAAAGCGAGATAGCCGAGCACTTTCGGTCTAGTTCGACCCTTTACTCAGGCACAACTGATCATACAGAGGAAAAACATAGTCAAAGTAGGCTTAATATCCAAACTGACATTACAAGATTAGCAATAAGGTCGATTTCACTCTACAGAAACGAGGAAACGCCTAAGGGCAGGATAAGCGAATTTTAAGCCGCCACACCTTGGAGGATACACACGTGGTCAACAGATGATTCATCCAGAAAACAATACATAAAAAAAAACAAGGAGGCATATACAACTTATTACCATGAAATTTTCAAAAATGTTTCCAAAAAAAATTAATGAAAAGACGAAAAAAATAATATAAATATAGCGAGCAAGAGAGAGAGAGAGAGAGAGAGAGAGAAATAGTAACTATATACATGTGGGACTAGTTTATTAGTAGTTCATTTATTTTAAGGTCCTTCATAAACATTTTACAAATATACGGGTCCAAATGGTACAATCCCAGACTAAGATTTAGGTTGTTTTTATTAGTGATTTGTATAATTGCTGATTCCAGTAAATTTCTTGAAACATAATCATTAGATCTAGCAATTACAGAGGTATCACCCCAATTAATATAATGAGATTTTTCACTCAGATGGATAAACAGTGCAATATGAAGTCTGGGCTGTTCTAACTGAATACATATGCTGCTTAATTCGAACACAAATTTTTACTGACTGATCAACGTAAAAAAATGGGCAATCCTTACAAGGAATTTTGTAAATGATGATGTTATTTGTTACGGGACTATTCTTAATTAGCATATCTTTAATGGTATTGTTATAAGAGAACACTACATTAACATTAAACGATTTAAATATTGATTTTATGATTTCAAATCCACGAAAGTAAGGCAAGCTAAGTACATTTTTAGGCATTTCTTTTTCATTACTAGCAACACTAAAACTTTTTGTGAGCTTTTTGATAACATAAATATTTTTTATGTATTCTATTTCTTGGTCAAGATGTTGTGGCCTCGTGATACGCAAAGCACGTAGGAACATAGAAGAAAAAATTGAAATTTTAATATTAAGATGGTAGCCAGAATAAAAATGTACATATGTTAAATTATTTGTGGGTTTTCTATAAATACTGAATTTACATTGGAAAGATTCTCTATGTATTAATACATCTAGGAAAGGGATGACATTGTTATTTTCAATTTCTCAACAGTGATTTTATGGATGGCAATAATTATTCATTTAGACAATAAATCATTTACATCGATACCAACAGGTAAGACTACTAAGATGTCATCTACATATATGTACCATTTTAAGGGGACAAGTGTGATATTCGGGAGGTGTTGTCTTTCAAAAAATTCCATATATAAGTTTGAAAGGAGAGGTGATAAAGGGTTACCCATGGCCATACCAAATATTTGTTGGTAATATTCTCCATTAAAAATAAATCTGCAGTCACAAATACATAAGTTAATCATTGAAATTATGTGACTAACAGACATAGGCAATTCATGTAATACAAGTTCATTACTTAAATATTCTAGCACAGAGTCAATAGGGACTTTTGTAAACAAGGAACATACATCAAAACTGACAAAGATATCACTAGGGTTGAGTACAATGTTATTTAATTTTTCCACAAGATCAAGAGAATTCCGGATGTATGAATTAGATACAGTTCCTAGTAGCGGGGATAACAATTTAGTAAGATATTTAGATAGTTTTTATAAGCAGTTGATCCTACAGTACTTAATATTGGGCGAATAGGTGTTTCCTTATGAGTTTTGACTAGGCCATATAAATAAGGTAATGAGGGACACTTTACAGTTAACTTACACAAAAGTTATTTTTTATTATCTTTAAGAATTTGTTTGATATTGATATTAAAGTTTTTTATTACTTGGTCCAACGGATTTTTTGCGAGTTTTTTGTAAGCTATTTCATCTTCTAGTAAAGTATGTATGCGTGATATGTAGTCAGTTTTGTCCAGAACTACTAAACTATTTGATTTATCAGCCTTAGTAATGTGTAAGCTATTATCATTCTTCAATTCTTTTAAACTTTTTCTGTAGCGAGCGGGGAAATTATTTTCATGATAGGCATGCGTAGCACCATATGTCATGCCTTTGATAATGACTAAATGATTTTGTGGTAGGTCACAGTATTTTTCAAACTTATATAGAAATGTCGCTATTGATAAAGCTGAGGGTTTGTTACAAATGAAGAAAGACAACCCAAAGCCTAATGCACGCACTGCATTATCACCTATTTGTTTGCTTGATAAATTCGCCACACAATCACTTCTAGCATTGTTGGTCCAATCACTGTTGTCAATAAGGTTGTTTAATTTTCTGCCCAGTTTTCTAGTCAAAGTGTCTGTAGTTCTATGTAATGCGTGTTTCCAATCATCGGGAACTGAGTTGTTGAAATTACGTCGGTCTTTTTCCAGTTCTTTAAATTTCTCCTTTTCCTCCATAATTTAATTGATTAAGTTATGTATTTGTGACTGCAGATTTATTTTTAATGGAGAATATTACCAACAAATCTTTGGTATGGCCATGGTTAACCCTTAATCACTTCTCCTTTCAAACTAATATATGGAATTTTTTGAAAGACTACACCTCCCGAATATCACACTTGTCCCCTTAAAATATTGGAATAGCTTGACATTTGTTCTTCAGACATCGAATACCGTGATGAAAATTGCTATTTCTATAATAACGAAGTTATTATGAACAAGGGACGCAACATTTCATCCGATTCGTTTCTTGACGAAAATGAGTGTCATCCAGCGAAGAGATGCACACTCCTCTTCATTTTCATTTATTTCATTATTACCATCGAATTATTTTAGTCTATTGCCGACTAGAGGGAATGATTTTCATTTTATTTTCGTAATTTATAAAAGATATGACGGAAAAATAGTATATAACATAAAAGTCACACAAAAGTCTGGAAATAATA
>NC_061101.1:24828750-24863750 GCF_015104395.2 Macrobrachium nipponense | reverse complement strand
TTCAATCTAGTCATTTCTGTTTACATCATAATACATTTAAAATAGATCTGAAATTATTAGTATTATTAATAATAAGACTGGCATTGACTAGTGATCTGTAAATTAAATTATTTATATCAACAAGTGTTTTTATTTTTGTAATAACGACTGATATAAGTAAGTAAGAGATCAGACAAAAAAGATACGTACTGCAAAAAAATCCCTGAGAGAGATTTCAGCAATTTATAAACACCAAGAGACAAGGTATAGTAAAAATATTTTCAAAATATTTCCTGCTATGTTTTGATAAATCGAAATATCTCTCGTGGAATATAGAAAAACCAACAAAAAATCGAGAGAGAGGAGAGTATATGAACTGGGTAACACACTTCAGAGATGGCTTCCAGGTGTTGTTGGGATGTTGTTGTCCAGGAATAATCATCGTATTTACTATAGATGCCTATTCACTGGTGAGGTTCCTCCTGACGACTGATGATGGAGATGAACAGCCCAAGGAAAAGGAACTGAAGAGAATTGCAACCTTGCGAGACACCATCCAGTGCCAGGGAGAGCAGCAGGTGAACTTGGACAGGATAATTCTTCAGCTGCAACAGAGGACCGACCGCTCGAAGTTGAGACGTTGTTTCTGAAGGAGAACGATCAAGAGAAGGGGGAAAAACAGCAGCTTGAAGACAAGATCCTGAAGACAGGAGAAAATCAGCAGCTGATGGACAAGACAAAGGAATTTACGGCAGAGAAACGATGCCCTATGTGACTGTGTAGTTGGCAGAGGTAAAGTGCCAGGTTGAGAGGCAAGAGAAACTCCTACGATAGAAGGATAAAGACCTGCAACTAAAGACCGCAGAAGCGGCGCGGATGGCGAGGCACATCCAGGAAGAAAACGACGCGACCGAAAAGCGCGAATCCGGCAGGAAAGACGTCGATGTGAGGTTCCAGCGCCTGCAGAATGAAGTGGAAGACATGACGAAGGGAAAGGGTTGACTCCAGTGTGAAGATCAGGCTGCGTAACTCAGAGGAACGAGCTGACATGCCTTTTTTGAGGAAGGAAATCGTCGCCAATCAATTCGCTGGAGAGGAAGACTGGTGGTGTACAAGCCGAACTGAAGGACCAGCTGCTGGAAGATGAGGTTCGACAGATGCGAGGAGCGAAGGATAAATTGGTTAGCAAGCTAAAAAACCTGCAGGGGAATTACAGATGCCTGGAGAAGTGCAGGAGCAGCTATCCATCTTCAAGGAATGGCACGATCCAGTCTAAGCTGGACTCACGAAGACGGATCAGATTTGAAAAATTAGAGAATGTATATTGTATGGAAAATTTTGTTAATTTAAATGATAAATAGTTTATTTACAAAAATGGCAATTTGCATTTGCACAATAATTCTTTACAGTTATATTTGTTATATACATAGTAATACGAGTTTAACTCGAGTTTAAAGGACTTCTTTCAAAAATCCATCTTTTACAATTGATTTTAGTTTGTGACCATAAATGGATCTTAGTTTATTTTAGCTTTGAGAAAAGTAAAGGTTACTATTTCATGAAAGTTTTTAACTGTACTATATGGATAGTTTGATGTTTATTTGTAATAAGTTTGTTTTGTTAGTTGTTGAAGGAAAAGAAAGGTGGAGGGAAACAAATATGTCAAAATGTTTTCTTAAGAGTTTTATTGATTCCTGAAAGGGAAAGGAAAATGGAGGGATTATAGAAACGTTGAGGAAAATGAGAGGATTGGTGGAGGGCAGGAGAAGGAGCATAGGATTCAGGGAAGATTGGTGGAGTGCCAGGAGAAGGAACAAATGATTCAGAGAAAAATAGTGGAGTACCAAAAGAAGGCAGAGGATTGAGAGAAGCCCCAGTAGAATTGAAAGGATTCAGTGGCATATTCTGGTTCTAAGACTAACCACAGGGTTTCAGTTTGCAAAGGACGGGTGGCAAGGGCCCGCTGAGGCCAGCCCGGTTACAGACGGGCGGGCCAACGAGGTCTGCCGAGCCGGGCCTGGTGCAGGCAGGCGGAGGGCGGGCCAGAGGCGTCTGCAAGAGGCCTGGTCAGGCAGGCGGGCCGGGCGGGCCAGAGGGTCCTGCCAAGCAGGCCTGGTGCATGGCGGGCAGGTGGGCGGGCAGAAGGGTCTGCAAGCAGGCCCTGGTGCAGGCGGGCGGGATCGGGCCACGAAGGTCGTGCCAAGCAGCCCTGGTGCAGGCGGGGCGGGGGGTAGCGGGTCCTGCCAAGCAGGGCCCCTGGTGCCAAGGGGGCGGGCGGGCCTGGAGGTCCTGCCAAGGCAGGGCCTGGTTTGGAAGGAGGGGCGGGGAGGGCCAACGAAGGTCTGCCAAGCAGCCATGGTGCAGGTGCAGGGTGGGCGGGGCCAGAGGGTCTGCCAAGCAGGACCTGGTTGGCAGGGGGGCGGGCGGGCGGCCAGCAAGGTCGCCAAGCAGGCCTGGGTGCAGGCGGGGGGGGGGCCGGGCGGGCCGGAAGGGTCCTGCCAAGCAGGGCCTGGTGCAGGCAAGGGCGGGCGGGAGCCAGAAAGGTCTGCCAAGCAGGGCCTGGTGCCTGGAGGGGGCGGGCCAAAGTCTGCCAAGGCAGGCCTGGGCAGGTAGGTGGGCCGGGCCAGAAGGTCCTGCCAAGCAGGCCTGGGCAGGCAGGCGGGCGGGCCCGGGAGGTCTGCCAAGCGGCCTGGTGCGCGGGCGGGCGGGCAAGAAGGTCCTGCCTAAGCAGGCCTGGTGCAGCAGCGAAGGGATTGGCAGGGCGGCCTGGTCGGGGGCAGCGGCGGGCCAAAGAAAGGTCTGCCAAGCAGGCCTGGTGCAGGCAGGCGGGCGGGTGCCAAGAAGGTCTGGCCAAGCCAGGCCTGGTGCAAGGCAGGCCGGGCGGGCCAGGAAGGTCCTTCCAACATTTCAGCCTTGTGCGGCGGCGGGCGGGCCAGTCTGCCAAGCAGGACCTGGTGCAGCAGGCTGGCGGGGCCAGGAAGGTTCTGCCAAGCAGGCCTGGTTGCGCATGCCGGGGCGGCCAGAAGGTCCCTGCCAAGCAGGCCTGGTGCAGGCAGGCGGGCGGCCCGAGGTCTGCCAGCATGCCTGGTGGCAGGCAGGGGGCCTGTGGCAGGCAGGCGGGGGCCGGGCCAAGAAGGTCTGCCAAGGGGCAGGCCTTGGTGCAAGGCAGGAGGGCGGGCGGTGCCAATAAGGTTCCTGCCAAATCGGCCGGGTTGCCCAGGCAGGGCCGGGCGGGCCAGGAAGGTCTGCCCAGCAGGCCTGGTGGGCAGGCAGGCCAGAGGGGATTGCCAAGCAGGCCCTGGGTGGCAGGCAGGCGGGCGGGCCAGAAGGTCTGCCAAGCAGGCCTGGGGCAGGCAGGCGGAAGCGGGGGGCCAGGAAGGTCTGGCCAAGGGCAGGCCTGGTGGCCAAGGCAGGCCGGGCGGGCCAGGAAGGTTCCTGGCCAAGGCAGGGGGCCTGGTTGGTCAGGCGGCGGGTGCCGGGCCAGGAGGGTTCGGCCAAGCAAAGGCCTGGTGCAGGCAGCCTTGGCGGGCCAAAGGTCTGCCAAAGCATGGGCCTGGTGCAAGGCAGGCCGGGCGGGCCAGAAGGTCTGCCAAGCAGGCCTGGTGCGGGCAGGCGGGCGGGCCAGAGGGCTGCCAAGCAGGCCTGGTGCAGGCAGGCGGGTGGGCCAGAAGGTCTGCCAAGCAGGCAGGCGGGCAGGCCAGAAGGTCTGCCAAGCAGGCCTGGTGCAGGCAGGCGGGCGGGCCAGAAGGTCTGCCAAGCAGGCCTGGTGCAGGCAGGCGGGCGGGCCAGAAGGTCTGCCAAGCAGGCCTGGTGCAGGCAGGCGGGCGGGCCAGAAGGTCTGCCAAGCAGGCCTGGTGCAGGCAGGCGGGCGGGCCAGAAGGTCTGCCAAGCAGCCTGGTGCAGGTAGGCGGGCGGGCCAGAGGGTCTGCCAAGCAGGCCTGGTGCAGGCAGGCGGCGGGCCAGAAGGTCTGCCAAGCAGGCCTGGTGCAGGCAGGCGGGCAGGCCAGAGGGTCTGCCAAGCAGGCCTGGTGCAGGTAGGCGGGCGGGCCAGAGGGTCTGCCAAGCAGGCCTGGTGCAGGCAGGCGGGCGGGCCAGAAGGTCTGCCAAGCAGGCCTGGTGCAGGCAGGCGGGCGGGCCAGAAGGTCTGCCAAGCAGGCCTGGTGCAGGCAGGCGGGCGGGCCAGAGGGTCTGCCAAGCAGGCCTGGTGCAGGCAGGCTGGCGGGCCAGAAGGTCTGCCAAGCAGGCCTGGTGCAGGCAGGCGGGCAGGCCAGAGGGACTGCCAAGCAGGCCTGGTGCAGGCAGGCGGGCAGGCCAGAAGGTCTGCCAAGCAGGCCTGGTGCAGGCAGGCGGGCGGGCCAGAAGGTCTGCCAAGCAGGCCTGGTGCAGGCAGGCGGGCGGGCCAGAAGGTCTGCCAAGCAGGCAGGCGGGCGGGCCAGAGGGTCTGCCAAGCAGGCCTGGTGCAGGCAGGCGGCTGGCCAGAAGGTCTGCCAAGCAAGCCTGGTGCAGGCAGGCGGGCGGGCCAGAAGGTCTGCCAAGCAGGCCTGGTGCAGGCAGGCGGGCGGGCCAGAAGGTCTGCCAAGCAGGCCTGGTGCAGGCAGGCGGGCGGGCCAGAAGGTCTGCCAAGCAGGCCTGGTGCAGGCAGGCGGGCGGGCCAGAGGGTCTGCCAAGCAGGCCTGGTGCAGGCAGGCGGGCGGGCCAGAGGGTCTGCCAAGCAGGCCTGGTGCAGGCATGCGGGCGGGCCAGAAGGTCTGCCAAGCAGGCCTGGTGCAGGCAGGCGGGCGGGCCAGAAGTGTTCCATTCCTGGCCTGGTGCAAGCAGGCGGGCGGGCCAGAGGTCTGGCCAAGCAGGCCTGGTGCAGGCAGGCGGGTTGGCGGGCCCAGAAGGGTCTGCAAGCAAGCAGGCCTGGTCCAAGGCAGGCCGGCGGGCCACAGGGTCTGGCACAAGCAGGCCTGGTGCAGGCAGGCGGGCGGGCCAGAAGGTCTGCCAAGGGCAGGCACTGGTGCAGGCAGGCGGGGGCGGGCCAGAGGTCTGCCAAGCAGCTGGTGCAGGCAGGCGGGCGGCCAGAGGGTCTGCCAAGCAGGGCCTGGTGGCAGGCAGGCGGGCGGGCCAGAGGGTCTGCCTCAGGCCTGGTGCAGGCAGGCGGCGTGCCACAAAGAGGGTCTGCCAACAGGCGCCTGGTGGCCGGCAGGCGGGCCGGGCCAAAGGTCTTGCCAAGCAGGCTCGGTGCGGGCAGGCGAGTGGGCAGAAGGTGTGCCAAGGCAAGGCCCGGGTCTGGGCGGGCAGAAGTTCTGCCAAGTTGGTCCGGTGCGGGCAGGTGGGCGGGCCAGAGTGTTGTCAAGCTGGCCCGGTGCGGGCAGGCAGGCAGGCCAGAAGGTCTGCCAAACAGGCCTGGTGTGGGCGGGCAGGCGGGCTTCGAAGGCCTGCCAAGCAGGCCCGGTGCTGGCAGGCCAGAAGGTCTCCCAAGCTGGCCTGTTTAAATTTTAAGCTTGTTTAAATTGTTAGGAAGATACGTAAAATATATTGTTAGTGGATTTTTACGGAAATGTGAATGAAGGTGGGCTTCCTGACTGGCAACAGATTAAGGTAGAATGTTCCTCGGTCATTTGATTCTTTAATACCGAAAATGGTTAAGATAACCATCCACCGTTCTTGAATGTGTCAACTTTATTAGCTTTTTCGTCTTTGTAAGACTCCTAAATCTTGAAACTTTTAAGCAGGGGATATACCCTAACATGTGCAAACATCTGGTGTTGTTTGGTATCCTATGGTATATTTTAATGTCATGACCCTATATAAAATATTTTTTCGGTGATTTTATTGTAGGCATTCAAACACCTTTATGAGATGCTCATTTTTTATCTTTTAAATGGTTGGCTCTTGATCGATGTTGAGACGAAGGTAGCATGACGGCGGAAAAAATGGGCAATATATGGGAGGATGCTAAAGTAAAAAGCCGATAATAACCTCACAGGCTACAACGCCATTTTATTGCTTACTTCCTCTTCACGGAACAACAACTGTAGTTTTAACTTTTACCAACAGAGGCGCTAGCGGCAAAAAAACACAGACAATGTAATATAAAATAAATGGTAAACTTAAATAAATATGTATAGAATTATTCATCTTGAGTTTATTACTCAACAGTCGAATTACATTGATTTGTGTTACTTAAGATTTAACAATGAGAGATATAGGTCTACTCAATAGGTCCATGTAGCGGGTTTTCCTTCTCTTTGTGTTGTCCAACCCTTTGTCAGTGATAGTGCCTCGTTACTCATTATGTTCCTTCGTGCACAATAAGAAAAAATAAAGCTCATTTGTCAAGATGGAAAATGAACCTGTGACAGTAGGTATTATGATACAATGTCGTTTTATGTGTGATACATATTTAACATGAACGTTTTTAGTAGGTCATTTTAACAGGTGGTTTATTACAATAATAAATCAGTAATAAACGTCGATATGCATTATTCCCCCATTTCCTAGATACAGAAATGGCCACAGGACCACCTTTAGTTTCATGGTCCTTAATGGATTTGTTGCATATTTAAAGACGGTATAAAAGTGCCGCTCCTTTATGACAGCAGAGAAGACATGGAGAAGAATTTCATGAAATATTTGTAAGGAAAGAAGTAAACAGATGCATGGCTTTTGTCATGCTGCTATGAAAATTGTGTGAAGGACTCATAATACAGTTGATATAGCTACATTGTCATGCTCTGCAAACAAAAACTGAAAAATGGAATGATCTCGTAATAATCGTTTCCTCGAGGATACATGACACTTCGTCTCATCTCATTGGTGAGTTCGCGCGTTTTTCAGGAAGTTGGGTTACCAGTCGTATAGAAAAAGTCAGGTCTACTTATTTTAATAGGCGTAAGATTTATCTCTGTGTTTGTTTTTTTAAGTGCGTTAGTGAGGTTGAAGGGTAAAGGAAACATTGATGCCACCATGACCCTGCTATACATCCCGTTTTATATTCAGGTGTTCATCCTTCCGTCAAGTCATTTTAGTATGATGATAAAATCCCCATTCCGTCCTGTACCATGTCAATGACCCCACCCCCCCCTCCCCACCCACAACCATCCCCATAGCTGACAAACCACTTGCTCCATTCACCGTTGGTATGACGGGGCACAGTGGTTTGCTTTTTTACTTTTACTCCAGCCCTAAGTAGATCAAATAAGTCGTTTGCTATCACATTCACTCGACCCCGGAGTGACACACACTAAAGAGAATTTCTACGTGATAAGCGATCTGCCACCGGGAGAATTCGAACCACCGAATGGTTAGGCCATAGTATCACTTATAATTTCACCTTCGGTGTATGCTATAGGTTATTCCGAAGTGGAGTGAATTTGATATTAAACGAAATTTGTAACTTCTAATTTTTCTTTATATTACGCTGAGTGAAAACTTGGATCTTCTATATAATATCTTTTCATTATCCTCGTTGTAGTGCGTCTGTTCAAGTTACCTCTTATTGATCGAATACTTCAGTATTTGAAAGAATTGAAATAGTAAAGCGCCCTTTGGAAATTTATACTCAGTGAATTTCTTGTATATCAGCAAGTGACCCTTTCATTTTCTAATGTGTTTGTCCTACATGTTACTTTTGCCAATTAGTTGAATTATCCGAATCGACCTGCTGTTGATTTTTATATAGTAACGTCAGCTTAATCTTTCAAATGGAAACGGTCATATCGTAAATAAATCAAACTTCTTATTGAATTTCTTTTGAAAGCCTCTTTACATGTAAATTATGACGCAGAAACAAACAGGTATAGTCATTTCTATCAATGAAAGAAGCGCCGAATTTTTTGTAATAACTATCGTGTGTTTAGTTTGCAGTTAGAACTTTTTTCATTGTCTTGAAGAAACTAATTGCAACCTGTTGTTGTTGTTGTTATCATTGGTATTAGTCGTCGTAGTAGTAGCAGTAACATTAAGGTGATTAGCGTTAATCAGATAAATCATTTTTCTTTGCCTCTATTTTACGTACGTCAGTAACCTCCGTTGCCTCGCAGTTCTTCCTTCGGCTTCCGTTCAGTCTGCATCAGTGGTAGTTCAGATTGGCTTCACAGCTCCAAGTTAGTTATTGGTATGTCATACAAATAAGGACGTGTATGTATGTACGTGTATATATATATATATATATATATATATATATATATATATATATATTAATATATATGTGTGTGTGTGTGTGTGTGTGTGTCATATCACATTTCCGTGATTCATATACATATATCGAGCTACAATGTCCTTTAATATCTAATTCGCTCTACCTCGGAATAATTAATAATTTTCATATATGCTTAACCGAAAGGAATTTTTTTTTTTTCTCTCGATAATAGACTTGCCTGGACCGGGGCGCGAACCCACGGAGCCTTTCAAATCCAGGAACGTCAGTGAAGCTTTACTACTACACCACCGCAAGAGGCTTGCGGTGGTGTAGTAGGTAAGCTTCACTGACGTTCCTGGGATTTGAAAGGCTCCGTGGGTTCGCGCCCCAGTCCAGGCAAGTCTATTATCGAGAAAAAAAATTCCCCTTCGGTTAAGCATATATGAAAATATATTAATTCCGAGGTAGAGCGAATTAGATATTAAAGGACATTGTAGCTCGATATATATATATATATATATATATATATATATATATATATATATAATATATATTATATATATATATATATATACGCACACAAAGTATAATATATATATATACGCACACAAAGTATAATATATATATATATATATATATATATATATATATATATGATATATATATTATATATTACACTTTGTGTGCGTGCGCATGTTTTTTAACAGACCCAATTTCTCTGATAAAAACCGCCTCCCAAAAAACGAAGTGATAACTGAAACACTTCTGTGTGTCAGTAATGTTGAATGTAGGATTATCAAGACCATTTTAGAATAGCATCTATTATGAAAAGGTGTTTTACCGGGAAAAAATGAACATGCCTATGTTAGAGTAGGATGAAGGCAAATGTAATGGAAACCTTTGGATTTTGTTTAAGAGCATTTGCGTCAGATACTAATAAAATTTACTTGGGCGTATTCGCACTACCAAAGAAAAGTTTCATATAAAAATCTTCAGTAAGTGATACAGACGTCCTGACGCCTTTGGCAGTGGTGGTTTAAGGGTGCTCTGCTACAATTTATAAACAATTCATTAGCAACATAGATTTTCCTCCTGCATGAATAAGAAATGTAAAGACATGGTTTTTTTTTCTGGTGTACGTAATAATACGTAGTCGTGCGTTAGCATATATAACACATACGCTTGAGTTCACGGTTGGTAACCACTGGCTTTGGGATATCAGTATCTCTTTTTATTTTTTATTTAGTTTTCCAGTTTGTCTTGTAATTGTACCTCAATTAGTTTTCTAGTTTGTCCTGCAATTGCACCTCAATTAGATTTTTTTCTATTATAAGAATGCTTTAGTTGTTCAAGATTATCCCCATCACTTTCAGCTCTTGGAGTAGAAATTTTATAAATTATTTTGTTTATTATATAAAAAAAACTTTTGCATCTAGTTTAATTACCACCAATGTACTGCATTGTCTCTCGAATTCCAAATTTGGTTCCTTTTAAAAGTCGGTTTTCTTTTGTCCTTTCCCGCTTGAGACTGGTCGCATTTCTATGAGAAAACGGCAGCGTAGCGATCAGGATTTGTATTGTTGGCGGTAACGTGGGTACTGCTAATTGCTTATATTTTTTTCTGTATTATTATTATTATTATTATTATTATTATTATTATTATTATTATTATTATTATTATTATTATTGACATAAGTATGAATTACAAGTTTTCTTTTCCAATTATAAATAACTTAATAGAAAGTTTTACCTTTATTATTATTATTTTTTTTATTTTTTTTATTATTTTTTTTTTTTTTTTTTTGCTCTATCACAGTCCTCCAATTCGACTGGGTGGTATTTATAGTGTTCCGGGCGGTTGCATCCTGCCTCCTTAGGAGTCCATCACTTTTCTTACTATGTGTGCCGTTTCTAGGATCACACTCTTCTGCATGAGTCCTGGAGCTACTTCAGCCTCTAGTTTTTCTAGATTCCTTTTCAGGGATCTTGGGATCGTGCCTAGTGCTCCTATGATTATGGGTACGATTTCCACTGGCATATCCCATATCCTTCTTATTTCTATTTTCAGATCTTGATACTTATCCATTTTTTCCCTCTCTCTCTCTCAACTCCGGTGTCCCATGGTATTGCGACATCAATGAGTGATATTTCTTCTTGACTTTGTCAATCAACGTCACGTCTGGCCTGTTTTTTGCAGTATCACCCTATAGTTCTGATACCATAGTCCCAGAGGATCTTTGCCTGATCGTTTTCTATCACTCCTTCAGGTTGGTGTTCGTACCACTTATTACTGCAAGGTAGCTGATGTTTCTTGCACAGGCTCCAGTGGAGGGCTTTTGCTACTGAATCATGCCTCTTTTTGTACTGGTTCTGTACAAGTGCCGGGCATTCACTTGCTATGTGGTTTATGGTTTCATTTTTCGTATTGCACTTCCTACATATGGGAGAGATGTTATTTCCGTCTATCGTTCTTTGGACATATCTGGTTCTTAGGGCCTGATCTTGTGCCGCTGTTATCATTCCTTCAGTTTCCTTCTTTAGCTCTCCCCTCTGTAGCCATTGCCAATTGTCATCGCTGGCTAGTTCTTTAGTCTGTCTCATGTATTGTCCGTGCATTGGTTTGTTGTGCCAGTCCTATGTTCTGTCTGTCTTTCTCCTGTCTCTGTATATTTCTTTCTGGGTCTTCGTCTACTTTTATTAGTCCTTCTTCCCATGCACTCTTTAGCCACTCGTCTTCACTGGTTTTCAGATATTGCCCCAGTGCTCTGTTTCCGATGTTGACGCAGTCCTCTATACTTAGTAGTCCCATCTCCCTCCTTCCTTTCGTGGTTATGTATAGTCTGTCCGTATTTGCTCTTGGGTGTGTGCTTTGTGTATTGTCATATGTTCCCTGGTTTTCTGATCTATGCTGCGGAGTTCTGCCTTCGTCCATTCGACTATTCCTGCGCTGTATCTGATTATTATTATTATTATTATTATTATTGTTATTATTATTATTATTATTATTATTAATAGCGTAAGTGAAATACTTTTTTGTTCCTTTTATGTAATAAGAGTTACTGAGGGAAGAGTACTTAGTACATTATCTGTCGGTGTTTTTCTATTACAGAGGTATCCAGACTGCCATGAAGACCAAAACAGAATGAAGGCTACGTATACAAACCTTTGCCTTTTTGTATCTTTATTAGTTAACAAAGGTAAGACTGGTGATGGCGTACTGCCATTACTCTAGGTATGTACCCTTAATGTTTTATGCTTAAGTCTGTGACTGTATACACACACACACACACACACACCTGAATTCTCCAGAAGAGTATTTCCTGAAAGTGATTACGGGGAAAGTCTCAGGGTTTGGTTTGGCGCTGTTGACATCATAAATATCATGCCTCAGGACACGTCACTTGTGGCGTTTATTTACATGAAGTGACTGTTCTTGAAATGGCCCAGCGAGTCAAATATTTGTCATATAAAATTTTTATGTTAACTACTGCATAAGGGCCTTGTTTGATTAATTTTGCCTTAGCAATGTACTCGCCGTAGGGGGTAGCGCCGTCATTGCAACGTCTCTTTGGCCCCTAGCTGCAACTCTTTTCATTCCTTTTACTGTACCTCCATTGATCTCATCTTTCTTCCGTTTTGCTATCCACCCTCTCTTAACCATTATTTCATAGCGCAATTGCGAGGTTTTCCTCCTGTTACGCCTTCTGAACCTACCTATTTTCAATTTCGGATAAACGGGGATTTCGTCAACGTAGACTGCAATTCCTCCTTTTTATTTGTTTATTAGTTAATAAATTAATTTTTTTTTTCTTTTTTTGCCAAATATATTCTTGACTGCTTGTTTTGTTATTCCACACTTCGACATTACAAGTCGTGTTGCATCATAATGATAACAGTAGAATGAGCATACAAGATCTACATTGGTTTTTTATATCATTAATAAAAAAAAATGGTTTTGCTGTTTTAAACTTGGCTTCTAGTTTGAATTTGGGGTAGACGATGTAAAAACTTGAGGGTTTTCAAGGGTAGAAATATAATCATTTCCTAGTAGACGCTGTGGTAATCAATAACCCCAAAGTTATCCGAATCTCAAATTAAATATTCTAGAAGCGGTTTCGTAGCTCTGTTGAGTTGTGGTCTAGTTGCCTCAAAACTTTTGTTTGTTTGTTTGCCATAGAATTGTATTTTTATTTATATATGAATTTATAAGGGTGTTGGTGCTGAAACAAGACTTGTATTTTGGACAATTTGGAAATTATAATGAAAATAGAATGAAATTGTTAAAAAATTCAAATACTAACAAACGTAACAATAAAGCACTTATATACGTAGATGTCAAATTTTATTA
The DNA here is from genome assembly GCF_015104395.2 of Macrobrachium nipponense. Classification (NCBI taxonomy): domain Eukaryota; kingdom Metazoa; phylum Arthropoda; class Malacostraca; order Decapoda; family Palaemonidae; genus Macrobrachium; species Macrobrachium nipponense. Next base: position 24,851,298 of record NC_061101.1, on the reverse strand, counting down.
TTTTTAAAGCTTGACAAAGGCTTCCAGAATGTGCAATGTTGCTTTGAGTTATAAAGGCTTCCAGAATGTCTTACGTTGCTTTGAATGACAAAGGCTTCCAGAATGTGTAATGTTGCTTTAAGTGACAAAGGCTTCCAGAATGAATTGGAGCTTTGAACACAACATCATGATTTTACCTTTCCTCTATATTCACTGTCTACTTAACGTTCTCTGACTTTATCTACTACAAGAATAATTTTATGATGCACTTGTTGATGAAGGTGGTATGAAGTATGATACTTATTTTAATTGTGGCAGTTAAATATAAATCTGCATTTTATATTTAATTGCCTTGCATATGGCAGTCTTCATCGTTGAGCCTTCAATAATGTTTACGAGGGATTTCGTAGACTCCTGTAGGGATTGTGATTAGTCATACGATGGATTCACTGGAAAATGTCTCTCTGAAAGATTAACTCAACATAAGCGCTCATTCAGATATGGACAACATAGTTCGGCATTTTTCCATCATATAAATAACGTGACCCATACCATGGATTGGATCTCATCCCGAATTTGATACAAATGTCAGATGGTATGACTAACCTTTCCAATGGAGCCTGGGACTCTGACCATTTAGACAATATCTTCCATAAGGCAACGATGAAGCAGATTAAGACAGTTGACAGAACCGTCAGATCAGAAGTGACCCCAGGCATCATCTAAGTCAGGGGTGTCAAACTCATGGCCTGCGGGATGGTCTTAAGTGACCAGCGAGGTGCCAAGAGATTTTTCAACTCGAGCTACTATAACTGTTGGAACTGAGGAAAATTTAACTACAGTTACTAAACTATTAAAACGAGACATAATAAGTTTTACCTTTCATTCATATGACAATAATCTATTAATTTATTTCATATTATAATTGCTGGCAATAAGGATCTTTTATTGCAAATCTCAATAAATGAGTCATAAGAAATCTTTGATGGGCCTCGAGACCATAACCAAGTGCATAATTGGCCCTCGAAAGGATTTGAGTTTGACACCCCTGATCTAAGGGCATATCTCCCACTATGTATTTCGCCAATGTAACTTCTTTCATTCACTACTTGATAAGGGTGGGAGTCAGTCCACCGAAATATGGTCCTTAGCTTGAAACCAGTGTTTTAATGGGCCTTTTATACTTTAGATGTATCCTGTTTTAACAGAAGAATTTATTTACACACACATATATATAAATATATATATATATATATATAGTATATATCTATATATATATATATATATATATATATACATATATACACACACATATAATCATTATTGTTGTCGTAAAAATGCATCCAGTAATCATCGTTGGTCTTTTTTGTGTAATTGAAACGAAACAGTAAAAACATTTGGGGCGAACTGGCTCTGCAAATAAAACGAACACACACCGGGCGATTACGCATTTGGGGCGAGAGGATATTTATGTTCTTTCAGGCAATTTGATATTTACATGGCCTCTGTTCTCGTAATTAGATTGGCGGGTTGCAGTCATTTATTATAAAAATAGCCTTCAATCCTCACACTTGCATAAACTTATTAGTTTAGACCAGTGGCTTTCATTGCGTTGCTTAGTGATTTATATGCTTCTAATTACCCTTTCTCTTGTGCGCTTTTTGGGAATACATAGACACTCCTCTGTGGAGTTAGTTTTTATAAGAAAATCAGGCAATTGCGCATTCCCTGAACTGGCGTGCGTAGCTATAATTAACGTTTCTTGCTAAGAGGCTCAAGGGTGGCATAGATAATCCTCGCGTGACCTGATGTACGCTGTCTTTGTGCTTCCCTTGGGAGCCTGAATTTGAACGGCCGTCCTGATTACTAAATCCTTTTCTGTCTTCCCTGTGCATCAAACCCTCTGAAGCATATGTCAACCAAGTTTAGTTTTGAATCCTTATCTGGCTTATAATCTTACACCGAAATCATAAGTCATGTTCCGCCATCATCCAGATTATATAACTTGAGAAATGTACAGATGGTAGAATTGTGTTCTACTGTCAACGTAAATTTGAACAACAGTGACCCGTAATTCAATTCTTGAATATTCCGCAGGAATATAGATTATATTTCCACATCGGAAAAAACTTTTCGTTACGTTCATGTTATTGCAGTTTTATTGTATTAGTATATTGTCTAACATAGAAACATTTAGTTCTAGTACAGAAAAGAAAAGAACATTTCACAAGCTTGTCAACCTTTCTCTTAAAATTTGTAGCAAATAAATTGGACTGAAACTCTGCAGTGCAAGTTACTAAGGATTTGTATAGTTATTTTTTATGTTAAGTCTTGGGCTTGAAGTTTGATAACGTAAATGGGCAAATACAGACATTTTTGTCAATAAAAGAGAATTCCTTCATTCATTAGACCCATTCCTGGGCTTGTCTTGAGTGCCGCCTAATATAGAACTGATCTTTTGATTCCATCCTGTACTTGCCTTATCCTGATTCATAATATGCAGGGTGCTATGTGTAAACTGATAGTCTTTGTGGGTACATGTAGTGACCTCAACGTCTGTCACAAAATCCTCAACGAGAAACTGTATAGATGCGTATTGTCATGAGTTGATTGAAATACAGAGGGCGACGGGACTGCAGAATTGTTTACATTTTGGTGTCCCCTTTGAATGCACATGTTCACGTAGTACGCATCATCATACTTACGCAATTCGCGCTTGGCGCCCTGTGTAGTTTCTTGCTTAATTCATTCTAGTCTTAGTTACGTAGTAACCATTCCTTTGTGTATTATTGTTGTGTTTTAGCATGTTTTCAGTTCTTCAAGGACTAATACTACTTCTGTCTTAATTCCTCTTGCCTGTTTCATTACAACTAGAGCTAGTTATGTTTCTGGTCGAACATCTCATTTTTTATTAGTGCTGATCTTAATAAATATTTAGCTCCTTGTATTTTTAGCGCTATCTCAGTAGATATTTAGCTCCTTTTAGAGTTACTCATATGGTTCTTAATACCTTCATCATTCTTACTTGTGCTAATTTACAGAATTCGTTATATTCCTGCTTTGCTTCTGATTTTGCTTCTCTCTCTCTCTCTCTCTCTCATCACATAACTTAATTGCTGATGAGGTCATGCTCATGCGAGTGTTGAATAACACTTCCTCCTTTCATGCTGAACATTTGCTAGATTTAATTTGAAATTCTGCTTGACGCGTACTTGTGCTGATATGGTTAATATAATTCTTTTTACTGCCGAGCTTCTGGGCGCTAACCTTACATATTATTATTCTTAATTCATAATTGTCCTAATTGCCTTCTCCGGCAACCCTCTATATGCACAATCTTCTTCTGTTTGTTTCATATATGTTTCGGAGTTATAAATCTGGTTTAACCGTTGCCTGCTCTGGGCTCCACACATCTTGTAACCGATAGCGCCTTGTTTGACGCCTACTTTTGTTTGCGTGCATATTGTGTAGTTTTTAAATTCTCGTTTAATCCCCCTTTTCGATTAGTTTCGTTCATCTACTGACCCTCTTCAGTTTTAATCCAGTTTGTCCTTTGCTGCACATTTTAAAATTATTTCCATTATGGTGACACTTATGTATACCTTGTAGTTCTTGTCTTCTGTGACGTCATGGTTGTGTTTCTTTTGCGCATGTTGCATTTATTGTTGTGAATTATGGTTGTTAATGCCTGAGTTAACGCCTACGAAAAATTACATCTGAAATTTAACTGTTTCGTCCGACTTGAAGATTTCCTAATGTTTAACATTCTCCATTGCCAGCTCTTGCTTTTGTGTCTTAATCGGGAATCCTTGAATGTCACCAGGAATCGGAGAAACCGTGAAGGTGTTTGGAATGCAGACTGATAACTGGGCAGTCCCAACAATAGACGTGGTCATTAGGTATAATCTCTCAGAGAATTCCCCCGGTAAGAAAACGCATGTTTATGTTTGTGGCATTAAAATACAACAAAAAGGGAAATAACCTCTCACATCACACCTGCATAGCTTTACACATGCCATTGATACTTATTTTGTTTTAGTTTTAATATATGTCTGTTAAGCAGAAAGAGAAACCAAAAATGTCTCAACAACTTTATAAATTTCTCTCAATCTCTTAAATATATAAAGTGTGGAGAGTGATCTCATGATCTTTACCTATGTAGTCTTTACATAGGAGAGTTGCTGAGGATTAAAATCTACATGTGAAAATTATCATTCAAGATCAGATTGTTAATCATTTTCATTGATAATGAAAGGCATTGTTTTATGGCATTTGTGTTATGTGAAGATACCATCAGTATATTGTAAACTAATGATGCCTCTTCGCATCAACAAAATACTTAACATCGCCGATGCACAATCAATGGCCTAATTGTGGCCAGTAGTTCTTATCGTGATTCGGAACATTGTTTTGACAAAGACAACAATTCTCCCCTTTTGAAAAGAGTTGGTAATTGTGTTCCTTAGTTCAGAACACAAATCGTTAACATTTCAGTAGTACCACCAACAATAAGAAATCATTAGTCGTAAGTCTTTAGAACAATAATGTTTATCCTTATTGTCACTTGCGTTAATGATAAAAGAAAAATAGAGAGGAATTATTAAAGGCTTTTCATCCTTTTCTATGAAGGAATGTGGTTATGTCCGTTGCTTTTTACAGTTGCAAGATTTCCTTATTTGCATAATAATTAATAGTTATTATTATTGAAATTAAGTTTCTAATTACTCATTATCCAAGATCATACGAGTAGCCTATCTATTTTATGTACATGGCCTGAGAATGTCAGTTATCTCTATTCTGAAAAAAGTGAAGCTTTCGAAAAGATCGCTGCTGTTTGATTCAAAATTTATTTAGTAAGCACAGGAAGGAAACCTTCAAAGGTAAATAAAAACCGTGCCAGTAACATGACTTTGAGAACATCAACGCTTAAAAACGGTACTGTGAATACTCAGAGAAATAAGTATCTTTGTAATTTGAACATGAAATGCATTAACTTTGTTACTTACGTCCCCAGGGAATGATTTACCTCAGTTGTAATGATTGCCTTAATTATACTGACAGGATGAGACTGGGCAGTACACAACCTTTAGTATATGTTATTGGGCAAGGCCCACTACATTAGCACAGTACGAGACTCACGTTTCTTTGGCAGTGTCGTCACAAAAGAATGATGTCTTGCATTTGTGTAAGTACTTGTGCACACATTAATTACAGTGTAGTACTCTTATTTTTGAAACTTTTGTCATTGTTGACTGCAGTGCACTGTAGTGTATAAATATTTAAATCAGAAAAGCAGAAAATGGCAGTCTTAAAATCTTGTCGACTGCACAGAAATTTCTATTTAAAAACGTCTTGACAATGTGTGTATTTTCAGATCGAAGAGGAATGCAACATGGATTTTACTATAATGGCGTGAGGCAGTTTGGTTTCATCACAAACTTCACTAGCCCTGTTAGGCTAAATGAGTGGACTCATTACTGTCACATTTTTGAGGAAGGATTTTATAAAGGATATGTCAATGGACAGAAGAAAGCAACTGGCAAAGTTGTTAACGATAAAACCATTGCTTTTAATGGAATTATTACTTTTGGACAAGAGCAAGATATACCTGCTGGTGGATATGCAGTTGATCAGTGTTTCAGAGGGTACTTTTCTCAGTTCAACATCTGGAAGAAGGTAATCACTGAAGGCGAGATCTCAAAGCAGGCTGCTTGCCAGCAACTTATCCTAGGGGATGTATTTTCTCTTGATCGAGAAGATGTAGAAGTATTTGGGGCAACTGTTAAAGAAGTTGATATAAAAGAACTGTGTAAACAAGAGGTAGAATATGTCATATTTCCAGAAACTCGTGACATGGAGGAGTCGAAGCTCACTTGTCGAAGAGTTGGCTACCATGTTTACAGTCCTGCTAATCATGCAGAAAACAATATTTTATACAATAAATCAAAGAAATTTATCAAAGAATGTAAATCAAATTACCATCTGTGGATTGGCATCACTGATGAACAGTCTGAAGGAGAATGGCACAAACTTGCTGATAACAACACCATTGTTAATGATCCTCCTTTTGAATTATCTGAGCCTAATGGTGGTGATGGAGAGAACTGCGCATTGATGTTCCTTCCCAGTGGTTTATGGGTTGATACCTCATGTAAAATAAAGTGGGAAGCGTGTGTTCCCTGCGAAGTCAGTCGTACTACTCCTCTTCGGTTGAGAGGTTTTTGCTTTGCAAATGAAGCAGAGACTTTCTATGAAGTCCTTGGATATAAAGGAGGTAAGCCCCTGATCCATGGTTACTACGGGTACATGATCTTTAAAACCTCTGAAAGGGAATGGCAGATGTTTGACACAACACTTAATGAAACGGTTGCTATTCTCCCAGCGCATTCTGAGGACTTCTATCCAATAGGACGCAGACGCTGGAAGCTAGAAAGATCCATGTGCAAACATAACTCTGGTTCATTTATATTATTAAGCCTCACAGTCTGCGATAACTCTCAGTTCAGCTGCTCCAATGGTGATTGTATCCCAAAAGAAAAACGTTGCAATGGCAATGACGACTGCTCTGACTTTTCTGATGAACATAACTGCACTTTAGTCACCCTGCCCTCTGGATACAGAGTCGAGCGTCAGCCTGACAACGAAACAAATGGAGAAGCCCTCCATCTCAGTGCTGCTATCCACATTTTAAGATTTGTCGAGATTAGTAGCCTTCAGCAAACAATCAACCTTGAAATAACCATTGAGATCATGTGGAGAGACTCCCGTTTGAGGTATGTCAATCTGGCAGATATATCGGATGCTAACAAGTTATCTGGTGAAGAGATATCACGCATCTGGACACCTGCTGTCAAATTTCCAAATGCTTATAATGGAAAGACGGAAATGTTGGAAGAAGAAATTAAGGTGAAAAAATTTGCCCCTCCACTGGAGCAAAATTTCAATGATGTCATGATGAGTAAGTTGATGAAAGGTCATAAAAGTAAAAGTAATTATAGCAATACATTAGAAATCCATATAGTATCAGTCAGTAAACAAAGATACTATATTTATAATTTGAAGATACATACTTCGAAATCCATTTATTGGAATAGTTTATGGGTTAAGTATATTCTCTACAGCTGTTTTGGAAAAAAAATTATAGTTTTCCAGTACATAGCAAGATCAAACTTGTCTTAGGATAAATTTCATGTATGGCTGTGAAGTACTTCCATATGCTCCATAACAAAGAACATCATCCAATTTTTTTTCTTCTCTTTGCACTTGACCCAACTGCTTAAAAAGCAGCACATGTAATAAAGTGTTCATTTTGAAGTTCATTAACATGCAGATTCTATTACCTCTCTTGTCATGAATTTTTTCTTTTTACTAACAGATTATGTATACAGCGGGGAGTCGGTCAGTTTGATACAGAGAAACCGTCACAGGTATGTATTATAAAAGTGCAGTCACACTGTCTTTATATATATGTAAGATAGTGTGACTTGTTCAAGTAAACAAGTCCCAAAATAGTCAGGGGGTCTGTGCCAGCTTCTTGGAAAACTCCTTCCACATTGTATAAAAAAATTATTACTATACGTATATTGGTGCTCAGTATTGAGAATTTATTATAGTACCAGAATGTTGTATGCTGTACATTAAAATTCCCTTGTTTCATTGGAAATTTGAAAAGCTTGATATTCCAAGTAATATACTTTCACATTAGGTAGAAAAGTTCATTCTGATGTTTTGCATTGTGTGTAGTATGATTAGGTTTCCGAGGGATATTGTAATATGCTATTTTTACTAAATTGAAGTGAAAACTATGAACCTAAAAGGTATGTCTTTGCAGTGGTCACTTTATCTGCCACTTCGACGTATTCTACTATCCGTTTGATGTTCAAAAATGCTCCATCTTGCTTCAACTGGTGTCTGTGCGAACGAACTTGGTCACTTTTGGTAAAAACATGGTCTCTGTCCATTATAATGACACAAGAAACCTACCAGAGTATTTCTTGGGAAGTCTCAAGATTCTTGTGACTGAAACAGGAGTGAAAGAGAGCTACAGTACTTTAAAGGTTAACATTTTGAGGTTCATTGGATGTGTTGCTGCTTTATTTGCCTAAAACATACTAGTGGAATGCCTTCATGTCAGTGGATGTTTGATGTTTTGTCTTGATTTCATATTTAGTATGTATATCCTTTTTTTTAATTTTCAGTTGATTAATTCCATTCAGCCTGGTACAAAATGATTTTAGTTTCTGATGTCTGCTTTTACCTCCACAATGCATGATCCTTTTGTGTAAATAAAATTTTTCAGAGATTCGTTTGGGTAGCAAAATTTTAATTTTGCACTAAGGTACTGAATGGCTGTACGTACTACATAAAATGGCTTGTCACCTCAGCAAGTGGGTGTTTCACACGCTGACTTTCCTCCTAACCCTTTACAAAATTTTTGTTTGCTTGTTTTAACTTCAGATCTACAAGCAAATGGACGAAACTTAAATCATTGTTCATTTGTGGCTTTAGAGGATTCAACTTCTTTATAGTTACCAAAAGATACTCTATGCTTAACTTTCATACTTGATGCTTTCTGCAGTGTATACAATAGAAAGAGGGATTTTGATTTTATCATCGATAAACTACAAAATTGAATATAACTTCTTATTAAGAATTAGAAGAAAATTCTTGCTGTCAGTGCCCACATAATAGCAATTCAAATTGCCTGCTGTTCCAGTTATAATGACATTATATTTTTCCCCAGGTTCAGTTGGAACTACGCAGGCGATGGACAGTCATAGTCTTGAACGTCTTTCTTCCAACATCAATGTTGCAAATAATAGGATATTCCACACTATTCATAGATTTCGCAACACTGGATGTAAGTACAGTTTGGAAAGTTACTTAATTTAGAATATTAGAACAAGCAACAGTCTCAGTGATTATACAGTGATGATTGAAGATATTCAGTTGCTATTATTTGTTGTGTAGATATTGATACTATAGCTGGTGTTGGCGTAGGAATTCATTAATGTAATGTCATCATAAAAAGTAAACAAAATACTCAGTCATCATAGCACGGGATATGAAGACGTTTTTGGGGTTGTGAACTCAATGTGTATAGTTCATGAAAACATTTTTTTTTTAATTCTTTGAAAGTTATGCAATCTTAACAAAGCATTCTATACATATTTGCTTTATGGTGATCTGGGTTATGTGAAGGACTTAGATTGCAGAGGAATGAGAGTTTCTGCATCATTTTTCTGCTTTTACTAAGATTGAATATTAACTATATGATTTTGGAGGAATGGTAGCTACGAGTAGTACTTTGTCTCCCTAGCCTGCAGTTTGCAATATAAATTACTTGACAAGCTATGTAAACCACACTTATAGTTTCCTTGCTTTCATGTGCTGATATTTCATAAGGCTACCAAAATTCAAGATTGATTAGTTTTCTAGTGTTTATCATTCTGGGCTTTTATGGCAAGAGTCCTTAATGACGCTTTGAAAGCTAAGCTGCCATAACTTGACAGAACATATAAAGTTATAATATTCAGTATCACATGATTTTGAGATGAGGAAATTTCCTAAAGTAAGACAGGATTCATCAAATTTTTAAGATAATGTTTAAAATAGGTAATCACGAAATATTTATTTAAAAATAGGGAAATGGTTTTTCATTCATATTTCAAAAAAATATATATTTAATAGTTCACATTGCTAGCTTCCTGAATGTCATACTTGTTTTCCTAGAACAGAGCAATGATGAAAAACAACCAATTTTGCATATTTAAGTAAATAATTCTTAACATATTTTTTTTTACAAGGTTCGGTTAGCTGTTAGCTTGACAACTCTGTTGGTGCTGTACACGCTGTTTAACAACACTTCAGATTCATTGCCAGTGACTGCTTATGTTAAAATGATTGATGTTTGGTTCTTCTACTGCATTTTCCTCTTATTCACCACGACAATGATTCATGTCATAGTTGAATGTTTGAGGATGAAGGACACGACAATTGTTGTTCATCCCCTCTGTAAGAAACCTAATACAAAGCAACCTAAACTGAGAACGCCACGTGCTTGCAACTTTCTCTCCATTGTTCGTGGCTTCATCTTACCATCGGTGGTTATTTTATTTAATATAATCTACTGGTCTATGCTCATTCTGGACAGGGAATAGTTGTGCTGCATTGTGAGCTCAGAGGCAGATTTCATAATGACAAATTGAGTACGCAATAATAATCTTGAGTTGTAAGTGGAAGCTATTTTTAGGAAACTGGAAAATTTCATGGCAGTGCTTGAAAATTAAAATATGAAAAGATTAGAATGACAGTTGCATAATTTTAATGTGTTCATACATATATGTACTCTGTAAACTACTTGAAGCTGTACAATTTTCTTTTTGAATTGTAAATGATATTTTAGCTATATTTTGATTACCTTTAATTCCATATACACCTTTGTTAATGTCATCTGAACATTGGATGTTTCCAGTTACTGTGGTACTTTATTTTGGCAGACGTAGAAAAAGCAGACAGGAAACATTTAGCATTACAAATAATCATTTCAAGATTCATTCACCAAGTATGTTCAGGAAATATAGTTTACCATTACTTCAGGTGAGTTGTTATTTTATAGAATAGAATATAGAATTTAGGCCAAAGGCCAAACTCTAGGACCTAATGAGGTCATCCAGCACTGAAATAGAAATTGACAGTAATAAGGTTTGAAAGGTGGAACAGGACGAAAACCTTGCAGTCACATTAGGAATCAGTTGTCAGGAGAGGGTGGAAAGTATGATGGAAGAGAGAGAATATAAACAAAGGTCCTGTAAAAAGAATGAATCCAAAGAACCTTTAGTAATACCTACAGTGCACTGCATGAGGTTCACTGATGGCACTACTCCTCTATGGGGGTTTTTCTTTTAAATTACATAATTCCAGTTATATTAAATGAATTTACTTAAGAGTAAGATTTGAAACTTTAATGCATATCAGACATTGTAATAGAAAGTGGGTCTTGGAATTCCAATTAGGTTTTGAGATTATCAGTCATCCTCCAAAGCATAAAACATTGGGTGCCAGATTTATCTTCTGGATACCAAAATGCCTTTGCTTCACACAACACGTAGACCTGCCTGAATGTCTTAGAGAGGACCACTAAGGCCCCTGTATTATCTACAGGCTGTGAACACGATCAATTGTGCTGCCACAGTAATTTCTAACCCTTGCTGATCTTACTCTTTATTGGAGACTGTTAGACATAAATTCATGATATCAAAAGGAAATAGTGTATGTGTTAATTAGCTACACCCCTTTACTGCAAAGAGATGGAGGTCGCAGTAGAGGACACAGAAGGTGCCGTATATTAAACTCATTCTATATATAGTACTGTTTAGATACGAAAAATGCACCCTCAATATCATGAGCTTACATAGATTGGAGATATACTGGCCCTTGGATACCATAGAGAACATTCACTAAATTTAGGAAGGATTAGGTAGACCCGGAGGTAAGAATGTATAAGCTCTGTAGCTTATTTCATGGCTTGGTAATGGGAAGGAGAGTTGGCATGGGTGATGCATAAAATCATTTCCTGATGCCCAGCTCTGATACTATAATAGATGGTACATGAAATAGATCTCTGATTACAGATTATTATTTTTTTTAATCTCTTGAAAGTGGGATAATATCATGTTGTGCTCCAAATTAGGGAAGCACACACTATAAGACTATCTTTGCGACATAGAGAATTTACAGATTCATGGGAAATAATTGCATCTGAGCCCTCTACTGCTAGGTCAACACTAGGTAGATCAACTGCAAGATGCAGTTGGTCTGTCTGGCAAGAAAAAGTAGTAGATGACCTTCAGCAAAGTTCCATAGTAATTAGTAGAAGAAGCTCTGGACAATTTACCCAAATTAATGGTTCTTGACCCAGTACAGGCTTGTCTCCAGAAAAGTGGAGATTTTGACAGCAGGTACTGGCAGTCATGAATTTTAAGACGTCAGGGTCAGTTACGAACTTCTTTTTTTTAAAGCAACTTTCCCACTCTGGTTGCTGCCAGTAGACATAGATATGAAGAGCAGTGAATGAGAAGTTTTAGGCCTTCGACAGCAAGATGTGGTTAATGATGCAGAATCTGGTGATTGAGGAGGTGCAAGACAGATTGCCTGGGTTCTACAGTTGTCTGGTTTGGTATTGAAGGTAACAGGAGAATGACATCCAATAACTTGACTTGGCAAACTCACTTCAAGATGGAGAAGACACAATGCAGTGTGTAAGCCAATTGGAACTAGGACTTCTTGGTTCTAGACCTTGAGGATGTGTGTACATACTTTCACAGCCCAGTCCATCCATCATTGATTAAATGTTTTGCTTGTTTAGACATCCTGGCAACTACTGTTTAAGTATTTATGTGAATTTTGGCATCAGTGGCACATCAGAGTGCCATAAGGACTTATGAGATACCAGTCACCCACTGGCATTAATTCCCTTAGTCCCTCTTCTGTAAATATTGATGGTCAGGGATGAATCAATTCATGGTTAAGTAGCATATGCACTGGCTCATAAGGCATCAGGACTTTTGACATCATACATTGTTGGCTTCCTTAAGAAGTTGGAGCAACACAAAACAGCAGACAGTAGACATTTTCATATAAGTGGAGGCAAAATTACTTGAGAGTTCCAGATTTCTCTCCAGGAAAGCAGTGTAATAGCAGCGGCCTCAGCTATGGAAACAGGCATTACTGTCATAGTGGTCATTGAATTTGGAGATTAGTATGGCCCCTGGGCGTCTGAGACAGCGTTGATGGATCTGTTCTAGATCACTGTTCAGTCCAGCTAGGAAGAAAGCATTGCTAATCAGGCAGGTGTTGGCCAAATTACAAGCATCCAAAAACATAAAGTTATCATCATAGCTCCCTTTTAGTTGCAGGGTTGATACATGGATCTTTTAACCTAGTTAGGAAGACAACCCTGGGGGTCTCCAAACCAAAGAGGCCTCTTAAATGACAATACTTCAAGTTTGATGGCAACCTCCAGATGTTCCAGTTTCATGCTTGGAGATTATCAAGTGAAGAATTAAAGAAAAAGGTTTATTCATACACTAAAAAAACCGTCTACATATGGGCAAAATCTCAAAGCGCAAGCTGGAACTTAACAAAAGAACAAGGTTGGTGGCATGAGTGAGTTAGCAAATTGGGAGAGAGAGAGCAGGCAGAGCCTGACACCTCTCCCCTTCGCATACCCCATGAACATCAGTTACATCTCAAACCATCTTCACACAAGATGAACTCTGCCCTTTCTAGCTTAGGAGCCAGTTTTTTTACGCACTTCTTGTTTATTCTTCTGTGAATATCTGTATGTTATTTCATATGCATTTGCATTCAAGATGCAAACCCATAAATCACCCGAGAAGGCTAGGCCTCAGGAGAAATGGTCTGGGATAGGTAACTTATTATTATTATTATTATAAAGGATTAGTTTATCCAGACCCCTGAGCCTAACAACAGCTCTTCTCAGGCTGGTTGGGTTAAGTAACAACCCTTGTTTTCATTATCTGGCCTCTCTCTAGTTTTGGTAGGAGGAAGAGATACGAGCAATGGAAGCACTTTGGTAGGAAGAGGAGATACGAGCGATGGGAGTATTTTGGTAGGAAGAAGAGATACAAGCAATTTAAGTGTTTTGGTGGGAAGAAAAAGATGAAAGGAAATCAGCTGTTCCATCATTGGAAGGCTTTGTGCCGCCAATGGTATTGGATGCCGCCATTCCTTCCTGTTCTTTCTCGCCTTCACCAGAATTGCCTTTCACTACGTCGTCTTCTCGGTAAGATTTTACTCCTTGTCCTTCTAATGCTTCATCTCTAGATAGTCCAAGGATGGGTTCAGGGGATCTCCTGATTTTATATGACAACACTTGTATTTTACAAACTTGTCATTCATATATTGAGTTCTCTCTTTCCAACCCATGACATTTGCATAATTTTTAAACTACATGAAATATGAAGCAAGTGATACATACTTGTAGTTCCAAGTGACAGTGAAAACCACCACACTTCTATCACATACAAAAGGCTGAAAAACCAAGTCTGGGTACACTCAAAATCACAAAATGTTATCGATGGGATTGTATTAAAAACTAATTACAGTATCTTTAAAGCTTAAGTTGTGTGTGAAAGTACTCTTTTGAAAAACATTAACTTTGTAAAGTTGTATTAAATCTCAATATTTCTACCTTCATTGTATTTTTTATGAAAGGCAGTAATGTGTAGTTCTCATCCATCACTAAATAAATAAATAAAATTAGTGCATTTCCTTGAAAAATGTTTGATTTCCAGTTTTTAAGTTTCCAGTGCTAATATTGCCTTTTACCAGTAATTAACATCCTCTGGAATTTGCTTTCATTTTAAAAATTTGAGAATCTTTGATTGTATTTCTGTAATTTTGTTCAATATTATTTCGGGGATATATGTAAAAATATTGCAGTGTATCTATGAATTTAATCATAACTTTCTTAGGATGGAGTATATTTTTTTCTGTTAGTGATTCAACGCAGAATTTTCTTTCCTAAGGCTCCAAAAGTGCATTGTTTTTGTTTCGAAATAGTAAACAAGGTAATGTTATCATCATACTGTGCAGTCATTTGTAGGTACATTGCATTTTATCAAGTTGAAATCTACGCAGCACCTACATGTACTGTCCTGAATGTCTATCCAGCTGTTGGGCAGGTCTTTACAAACTTATTTTTTGCACTGTTTATATGCCATAACCTGGACATCAATTTATTTATGTCGGGGACATGTTCTCACATCTTTTTAATTTTAAAACCCAAGCAAACCAAACTGTCTTCCAAGAATTTCAGCAATGATCTAAACCAGCCCCTGGTAAATTACACTTTAGATTACAGGATCCCACTAACTACTTATAAGCAACTCATTTTACCAAGTCAGAGAAGTCTGTCTCGTGACTCCTACCCCTTTAGTGTAATAGACCTTACACAGGCTTTGAGTTTTACTATTTGCTGATAATTGTAGATTTTACAATGTCTTACTAATAAGATTTATGTTTGCATTTGTTGACAAATTTTTTTGGTTATCATATAAGTGTTCAATGTAATACTGTAATCTATAATTGAAAGTACTCAAAAACAATATAGGAATTGATAAAAAAACAAAAATTGATGCAAAACTAAATTTATGAAATAATTTGTCCTATATAGTGTACAAGACGTACAAGTGTCACAGAGAGCTTTTTTACTTTTGAAATTCAGATCTCGAGACTCCAAAAAGAAAAGGTTAATGGACATTGAATGTCTCCAAATTACTGAGAACAGGTACGAGATCTAGAAAAAAAAATATAAAGAAAAATATAAACAGAAATATTGACATCACAGAATTTCATTGGATATTCAAAATTATAGAAAAATACACTTCACTACTCTTGGCATATCCCCTCTATTCATACATACCAGATGCTGGAGTTAAAACTTAAGCTAATTATTACTTTTACAATTAGTCATAATTAGGATAATCTTTGAAGCATAATCATATCACTTTAAGCTTACATTGTAACAGTGCATGTGTAGACCTAACAGCACAGGCAATTGTATCCAACAAATATAAATTTTATTTTCCAAATACCCAGTGACATCTCTTTTAATGCTATAATGTGCATATAATATCAATATGTTTTGTGAATTCTTTCAGGGAGGTGCAGCAAGCAGTGGAATACTACAGGCATAATATTAGCTATTACATAAAATAGTACTACATAAATGCACGTGAATAAAACAAAATGAATTGTCCAGCTTTCACACTATTATATTTAATCTTTAGCCAACGAACTGACACAGCTTACATAAGTTTAAATGTCCCCAAAATTATCATTTCCTAAAGTTCTCTGACAATAAATTGGGACTGAATTTCAGACACAACACAACAAATTTTGGGGATAATGATTAAATGGAGATCAGATTTTACGGACATCACATATTTTGCAAGTATTAATGAAATTTGACTTGAGACTTAAACACATCACATTACATATTACATTTCTTTATGCTTACACAAAACCTCCTTAATTTTGTGACTTCAAAATTACATTAACCTTTATGGAAATTTTTTCAATTTGTTTGTCTATTAACTTTGGAAGCATTACTCTACATTACTGTTTTCATAACTAATTTTAACAATGATACAGTAATTCCTCAGATTTGGTGCTAAGTTGTTTTTGTTTACATATTAGGAAGAGTTTCCATTGCTGCTGAAGCAATGGGTCATACATCTTACATCCAAGCAAAATGAAAAAGCAATCAAATGAAAATGCATAGGAACAAAAAACAGACTAATATTCCTCCTATTGTTTTTCTTGCATAACTTTCTCATTTTCAACCAACCCAATTGTAACAGTTAGCTAACATTACGTATCTTTCGTGTTACCTTAAAAATGGTGTTCCTGGTATTTGTAGTATGTGATGTTCTACAAGCCTTAATCATAATCTGGAAAAGGTAGAGAGTTGTGGCTGTGGTGGTGAGACGCTTCTTATTAGTCTCTCCCATAAACCTTGAAATAAGTCCCCTTTACTTGAACGTGACTTCTAGGATATAGCTGCATGTCTTGGTGAAATTTCTAATGAACTTTGACATCATTCAACTGGTCAGACAAGTGAAAAAACATCTACCATACTTGAGTAGCAAATTCACCTTTGGAAAGAAATCTATGCTGACTGCTTCCACACAAATATCTACACTCCTTTTTCCAAAAACACCCTTTGCCTGATCATTGCATAAGTGTCAGATGCGAAATCTTAAAAATCATAATGCAATGGAACTGCTGACAAAAGGCTGTCATATGAGTGTGAGCCATGTGGGGAGTTGGTCAAACCAACATGCCAGCAAAAACAATGGCAACTTCCGATACTTGCTGATATAAACTAAATTCTTTCAACCCCCAAGTGATGCAAGCTTTTGGGGAGTGTGCTAGCTAAAATGCTGTATGAGTGCCTGACAAAATACAAAACAAGCCCACACCTTCATATATACCTTCTATAAATAGTCCAAGATGTGGAAAAAGTGAAGTATATCTTAGTTTTACCAGACCACTGAGCTGATTAACAGCTCTCCTAGGGCTGGCCCGAAGGATTAGATATTTTTTTTTACGTGGCTAGGAACCAATTGGTCACCTAGCAATAGGACCTACAGCTTATTGTGGGATCCGAACCACACTAAATCGAGAAATGAATTTCTATCACCAGAAATAAATTGCTCTGCTTCCGCGTTGGCCGAGTCGGGATTCGAACTTCTGCCCACTGGATTGGCAGCCAAGCGCGAAAACCACTCGTCCAGCGAGAAACTCCAAGATGTGGAAATCAGTTAACCTAGCCCAGGATTGGAATGGATATTAGCATTCCTGTCAAAAATACTGAAAAACGGGTTAAGCTGTCTGTTTGCACAACTAAGGGTCTTAATGAGGATAGCTAAAACTGCTGAAAGAGGATGCTACATTTATTCAGTCATCCACTTATCTATGGAATCAAAGACTAGGAGCATTAGTCCTTGGCTCTTACATGTCTTGTAAGCCCTAAGATATTGATGAAAAGATTCTCAATTTTAAAACTGGAATTATTTTAGTCTACCTTACACGCTAAATTTCATTAAGGGAACTTTTTTCAAACTGTGCAATTCCATTTGAGAGTGAAGTCAGCAGTGATAATAAATGGTCTGGTAAAATCACTAGTTTACATCCTCAATTATCATGGGTACAAGAGAACCAACTATTAAATATAGCTAAACTGCCCTCGGGTTCCTCTGACGCACCTCATGTTTCATACTGGCAACTATATATCCAAAGCACCAATAGTTTCAGACCGTTACTTTACAAATGTTGGGAGGGAACCTGTTATAAGTACTCTAGTCCTTCCTAATGCGTCACTGGTTTGCAACCTGCACTTTAGCTTTCTGGAATCCTTGTTGGTCAAAAGTATACTGATGAAAGTAATAACAAGACATTTCATTTTCTGCATCTTCAATGTTTTCAAAATTCTCTCTCTCTCACAAGGAGAGAATGTGTTATTCTGTCCATGTTCCAACAACTAGAATCACTGTTTACTGCCAAACACATCCATGAATGAAACTCTGTCCTTCAGGACTTGTCTCTACATGGACTAGACAAATTCAAGCTCAAAAAGGCAGCCAATACCGACACAAAATTAATCAGATGACGTGCAGATGTTGATATATTCTTGAAAGTGCTGTAGTTCAACAACAAAACTATAAAGGAAAGACTTTCTTTTAACATCCTATTCACTGATTACTCAGAATCCCTTCTCCATGTCTGCTTAAGTAGAAGACAAGTTTTCCCATGGCTGTATGACATTTCAGGCATCTAAGTTTACTTAATACAAAATGCCTGCAACCTCTAACCATATAAATCATTCCTTTCATAACGAAAATTCTCCAGGATAACTTGTTAAGAGGGTCTTTGACTCTGACCATGAACAAGTTCCAAGTTAACTTGGCAATATCGTGTTTGAAAGATGATCAAATATGAACATCAAGAAACCTATTCTTCTTAATATCGTTTCCAAATAACCTGCACACTACACAAATACTGTTTCATCCACTTTGCATCAATTCAGCTATTGTTCCATCACCTTAAACCTGATATCATAGCAAAATTAAACTGTAGTATTTGCACTTCACATGAACAGTGTTCTTAGATTTGTTAAAAAAAATTATATACATATTTTGAATTTCAAGTAGGTATCATAAAGAGGGAAAATCATAATATCAAGATGCACTGTAAGTAATTCCATACCATTTTTACACCTCCACAAATACTGGGCTTTGAAAACCTTATTTTGAAATTTTATTCAGGTGCAACTACCATGTACTTTTTAAAATACCCATTATAGTTTTTAAGTACTCATAATGGCTCTGTAACCTAGATCACAACACCAACGTGACAAGATAAGTATCCTGAGCCCAAGTTCATACTTTAGTCTATTCAATATACATAAAGAAAGAAAACACGCAAACTAAGAAGTGGACATTGTGAAGTCTTGAAGAGAGGCTTTGTTCCCAGCAAAGAATACAGCTCTGGTAAGAAAGTGATATATTAATGATGAACTAGATTCCCTTCATGTAATGTAACTGTGAGTAAACACTATTTTTTCATGAAGTACTACAGCAATAAAAAGATTTTGTTGCCTCTATTCTGATCTTTTACTTTTATACCTGTATGCCATACTCCTGAACATAATCATTTCAAGAGATTTAACAAATCTTCCAGTTTCAGAATAAAAGAAAATCTAATGTATTGCACAAACAAGATCATATCTATTCTACAAAGCTTTGTTTCACATTTGGACAGAAAATATATAATCCAAAACTGCAATAAATACCCTATTGAACTGAGTGTTACCCAAGGTGGGGAAAGATGAGAGTTTTAACTTCTTAACTAAATTACATATTCCTAATGACATAAATTGATTGACTAATGCTACTATGCTCTCAATGTAGTGACGAAGAGATAAAACCAGTTATATTTCAAATATCTGATTCTCCTAAAATTGTAATGTAAATGACATTTAGAAACTTGCTTCACTATGCATATTTTCTTAGAAAATAGTAGCTTGTGTAATTTGTAGAAAAACATGCCATAATGATCCTCAAGAGCACTATAGCCTCTAGGAGAGATAGAAGAGTTTCTGCAGTTATTATTGAAAAAAGCTTTTGATGTAGGAAAAACCTATTTTTGGTAGTTGCTGTCGAGTTTCTTCAAGGATTACCCTTCCATGGTCTGCCCAGATCTCCTAAATTGCTGCATAGCTATTTGTAAAGGGAGCTTATCCCCTTCAGAAAGGAGTTGTAGCGTTAATCATTCCTTGGAATTTTCCAAAACTGGAATGACCGTGGCAAATGGTTTTAATTCTGCCATTGTCTCTGGTCTTTTAATCACTACAAAATTCTGAAAATCTGTCTACAAGATTAGTAATTTTGAAAGTGAAGGGACAGAAGGCTGGGGCTACTTCGTGAGCAACTTGGGTCCTAGTAAATGGTGTCTTCTACAGCTTAGATCATAGCTTTTCTCTTATTAATTAGATATTTGCTATAGGGAGCGAAAATGCGCACTGAAGCGTCTAACCAAGGATTATTAGTATCATCCAGGATGAGTATTGGAGCCCTTATCATGTTCTGATTTGAATTTTTGTACAGACAATCCCCAGTTCCTGGCGGGGGTTCTGTTCACAGCGGGGTGCTGATAAGCAAAAACCGCCATTAACCAATACTCAGCAATTTATGGTACTTATGGCACCAAGTTTTGGTTAATGGTGCTTCTGTTAGGTATGTTATGGCACCATAACACCGAAACTTAGCCCTTTGTGGTGCCATAAATTGCTGATTTATGGCGCTATAAAACCGGATCGCCGATAACTGGGGACTGTCTGTATTCCAAATTGACCATTTAGTGGTTTCCAGTTGGAATTTCAACATCAGACATTATTTGGGCAGCATTTGCATCCCCTCTCACTTTTGGGTTGCAGGGTGCAGTTACTTTTACACTTTTGAGTGCACTAGACTGACTTTAATTCCTTTTGGAAATCATCATGTCCCTTATATATTGCTGTTCTGTGGCTAGGACATTTTTTTATGTTATTCATAATTTCCTTACGGAACTGATCAAATGCTGCAAACTGTGTATCCAATTTGGGGAAGCTTGTACATGTCTTAGTGTATTGGCTTAATGTATAAACAGTCCCACACATCTAAATGTTTCCCACTTCCAGATTATTTCCAAAATTTTCTTAATTTTCTTTCGACGTGATTTACTGGTAAACCAAATACTCACTCCTCTTATGAAAGTAAGCTGCTGTTTTCTGTTGGTAGTCCCAGGCGTAGAAAAATTTGCAAAACAAACCAGGTGCGAGATTCAGTCTGTACATCAGTAAAGGAATCTGATATGCTGGTCACGTCTTGTATTCATATTCCTTTGCCCCATATTCCGAGAGAGAAAGGGGACAAGGAGAAGAGGAAGAAGAAAGAGAAAGCTATTAAAAGAGGACAAGGGGAGAGAAAGAGAGAGGAAAGTCTCTTTAGTTCCCAACGGGAGTTTGATAGAAAGGAGAGAGAAAAATACATACGCTTATTTTCCCTATTTCTTTCCCGCCGGTTTCCTAGGAATTGAGAGCAGTGCTGCCTTTTCGCCGAGGAGAAATCTGTATACACGCGGAGGCTCTCTGGGAACTCCTTTTTCATTCCCATGAAAGCATCGGAATTCATCCCTGGAATTGTCACTCCCACTTATATAAAAAAATAGTAGCATAATACGGAATTTAGTGTTCCTTTTACGAAGCCTAATCTCCAAAAGGGTTTGATGCCATATGATCAATGCTTTTGAGTATCTTTTCTTCAGAATCTCCAGCCTTAAAAAATATCTTGTATGTTTGGGAAATATGGAGATGTAGTGTTATATCTGAATGCTTTCAAGTTTAGCTCTCTTGCAAATATATGATTTTATAGACGACACTACATCTTTTTTATCTTGAAGTTGGAGGATCGTAATTTGGGCTTTTAACGGTTTCTTTAGTGTTCTGTCTCATTTGTTGCAAGAAACGATGGCTGAGCTTTTCAAGATGTTTACTTTGAGTCTTTAAGCTCCGCGTTTGCGCTTTCAGTAATGGGCAGGTTGGTACATAGTGTTACTGAGTAAATGCAACGTTTTCTTGTTCAAGCAAGCAGCAAAACAAATGTGGGCGTTTGGAAACTGTTCTCTTACTGACAGAGAGATCTCGAAGTCTCAAGTTCTTACTCAGAATTCTTCGGGTAAATTCCACACTGAATCCTCTTACGATGTCCATCTGTGAACCACAAAGAAGATTGATTAATTGAGCAATTATGTATAAGTTCCGTACTGCAATGCTCTGTAAAATGTTCTCATTTATATATCGTTTTGGATCCTACTTTAAAGAAGCTTAGCATTCCTTATGCTCTGTGCTTAGTTGGAACCTTAAGTGAAGTATCCATACCTCGGTTGCCTGTCAAATAGAAATTCCTTGTGTAACAAATTCACCTGTAACGACCAAAACCATTATTGTTTCATTTCATTAATATGGTCATATTCATACATACAAATATATATGTGTATATATATACATAGGTATATACGTATACACACACATTACTTCCACAGAGGGCCTCAATAATACGGAAGGTTCAGACGGGAATGTTCTTCATTCCCAAGCTTTCATAGGTACTTCTACCTACATCTTCAAGAACCCAAACAAATTTGGATCCCTGAAGATGGGGTTAGAAGTATACCTCTGAAAGCTTGGCAATGAAGAATCTCCGCTTTTGAACCTTCCGTATTACTGACTTCCGCAGAGGAACTGTGCTATACACGGTAAATTTGTGTTGTTTGCAGTAATATATATATATATATATATATATATATATATATATATATATATATATATATATATATATATATATATATATCCATTGTAGCACGAAGGAACACGTACTTGAGAATATCCTTAAATCCACGGTAGAAAGGTAAGTGAAACAAGGACTTGGAACAAGTACTTTCGTA
>NC_061101.1:24801250-24823750 GCF_015104395.2 Macrobrachium nipponense | reverse complement strand
CTTCTCAGTGCCACGGCAGGTACGACGACCTTGTGCCCTCATTTTTATCTCTCATCTCACCTGAAATACATTCTTAATTTCGCTCGCTGTTTATAAACGTTTTTAAGAAGCACTTGAATGTTAGATTCGAGCTCTGATGATGCTAAAACTCATGTTAAAACTTAACACATGCTTTGGATCAAATGAGCTTATTAGCTTAAGAGCCTCAGAAATGTTTTTCATCTACTGGGTGTTGTGCGTGTTTGATGTTCTCATGTTACTATTTTTTTTTATTTTCCCCACAGCTTTCAGTGTGAAATGACTCAGTGAGTTGTTTTTTTTTTCTCAATATATTTCATGTAGAGATATTAGCCAGGTTGCAACCTCCGGGCGAATCTTTTCAACTCAACCTTCTTTTAGCGAATTCAGGTAACTTGTTCCCTTTGGTGTTTACACGATCCTGCACAGTCACTCACTGCCAATCAAGGTAAGGTAGTTGAAGTACGAGCAAAAATAAAACTTAACTTGTGAGAAGTCAAGGGAGCTAGAATTTACGGATTATTTCCATAGGAAATGAATAAGCATAAAGATGAATTAATACTGTTACGGGAATTACTTGGATTATGATATTCAAATTGGAGAATATTACCTGCTAGTATTCTCGAAAAAATAGATGGAATATGTAAGCATAAAATAAATGTGGCGAGTTTGATCCTTTTGTTTTTTCCTGTAAATCTGCGAGGCAGGATTGACCTGGTTTCAACTGAAAAAACAAAAGACTAAAGGACTTATGAATATTCTGGAAATTAAAGTTATACCAGAAATCTAGAAATTGTACCCTTCTGTCAACGAAATTTTTTCTGTCGTCTCGTCAGTTTAATTATTATGGAGACAAGTTTTAAAAGCATACTATTTTACTTAGTTTTAAAGGCAAAACAAGGAAAATGAAACCAGATGCAAATAAGTTTTCTCTAAAATAGTTATATGAAGCACAATGATTTATAAGAACTATTTGAAAATATTCGATTGCAATCGGTAATATACAGATGGAGTTAGAATCTGATGTTTATCCCCGGAGTTTTTAGTTATTTGGATTATATACAAAAATACGACAGATTTGCCAGAAATTTTTGAATTTTCCTTAAACCATACGTTATTCAAGGCTCATCTTAAATACACCAGGAATTCCGTCGAAATATTCAATATTATTTATGTGAAACTTCAGGATGTGAAGTGATGTTTACTGATTTCTATAAAAAAAAAATGTATACTCAACAAAAAATGCAGGTTCTTTTTGAACTCCAGGGCCCGGTTTACCACATCTTGTTAAACCAGGTAAATAAAAGTCTGCTTTTATTTACAAACTGACTTTGTATGTTGATAGCTGCCTTACAACGGGGCTCCATAACCGACAGATTTATGAATCCTGAAAACGCTCAGGCATTGCACATGATATCACCATATAAATAGGTAATTGAGTCACTTGGCAAAAAGTAAAAGTTGACACAAAATGTTGCCTTCACGTTTCCTGCTTCTGGTACCATAACTGTTTGCTAAAGCTCCTCTTCTCAACTGCCCCAAAGTCCTTCTCAACCTTTCCTGTCCTTATGCCGTAAATTCGACGCTAAATAGTATTGAAGTAGATACTGGTATGATAATGAATTAAGATGATATGGTGATATAATTAACTGAAGTATATTCAGGTTTACAAATAATGTTTAGATATCAGTAGTTAGTATACCTTAACACGTCTAGATACTTTACTTTACACATTTTTGCCAAGTTCAGGCACTTGCAAGTGTATTTACATCAGCCTCTTTTTATAACGTTGTTGTATATGTGTTGGAGTTAACCGATGTCTAAAATAAATATTTTTCTTATTTAATTTTCTCTTTTCTTACCAACTGGTGTCTTTAATCCCAAGATTCACAGGTTTCATTACTCAGAGGAGTTGGTAACCTGTCGGAGAAGCTTTTTCTATTTATATTCTGCTTGTGAAATCTCTCTCTCTCTCTCTCTCTCTCTCTCTCTCTCTCTCTCTCGTGTGTCCTTTAATGTGCTTTGTGTGGTTTCGCATACAGGCTATTAAACTTCCTTACCGTACATAGTCGCTTCAAGAATCTTTTTCGTCATTGGTAGGTATGAGCTTTTATTGTCAAATAACAAATCACGTATGGTTCAATTTCAGCTCAAGGTTTCATTTTGGTCATGGTGTATTGTACTAAACTTCTCTCTCTCTCTCTCTCTCTCTCTCTCTCTCTCTCTCTCTCTCTCTCTCTCTCTCTCTCTCTCACTCAAATATATATATTTATGTGTATGTATAAAAATATATTTCCGAATAGCAAGCCAGGAATAATCGATTTAGATCAACCTCAACTATACCTTGGGACTAACTAATTCACAAAGGGAATTAATATATGAATTGCTCCTACCCAGATGAGGATTCAAACTATTCCAGGTCTGAGTTCTCCACATAACAAACTTGTATTAGTTAGAATCTTGGTTCTAATAGTAGTGTACTGTACTCGCCTTATTCTTTGGTGTAAGTTATTCTCAAGGCATGGTGAATTTGATATTAATGATTTATTTTGGCTCAATGTTTGAGAGTATAAAGATGTCCTGTAAAACTGGTAACAAAACTGCCTAGTAAATATCACGTTCACTTTACCCCAGGTCATTCGCTCAGCGTATGCAACTTTATTACATTTTAATCATTTCATTTGTTTCCATTACACGGTTTACTTTTGACTGTATAATATTTTCTTGTCCTAGCAGTCTTTCTTTTCATAGGAATAAGGCAAAAGAGAAGAGTGTTTTTACCACACCTAACATGTGTTGCTATCATATTTTCATAAGAAAAATCAACATCTGAAAAGAAGTTGTCATCAAACCCAAGGCATTCACAGGAAGATCTTTGGGTAACCTAAAGACCAACGGCTGTTGCTATATCTTGAGCATCATTATCTCATCAAACGATTTGCTTTTCCCTCAGCTGGCCAAAGGCAGCCATCACTCTTGCAGCCAGACCTCCTTCAGGCAGAACACATAACAGACAGGATCATCACCCCCACGAAGTATCGAGGACCTCCTTCTAGAGAGTGCGGCATACAGCGTGATACGCCAGTATCAGATAGGTTAGTCCAACTTTCATAGCAGTTTTTTTTTTTTCACTCCGCAGTTTCCAAAAGTTCCGGATGTAGGGCTGAAGACCACAATGCTTACCTTAAACATTACAGAATCCTCTATCTAATGGTCACGGTTTGTGGTTCAGTTTAGAACTGAATATTTGTTTTTTTAATTTTCAGCAAGATTTCTGAATATGTCCTCAATATTACAACTCCCATTGATAAGCTTATTAACCTCTCTGGAAACATTAAGATCTGTAGTTATATAAATATAGATAAATAACAGAATTGAGGATCAACTTATTAAAAGATTAAAGACCCTGCTCCTGGGTGTTCCGTGTTGTGATACTTTCCGTCAGATATCTTCAGCTTAAACAGTGAAAGAACTTTAAATCTGAAAGTCAAGCATCTCAAAATTCATCAAGAAACAGTTGTATCATTTTTCAGGTGATATCCCTAAGCTAACTTAATTTCACTGTCTCATCAGTTAATTCTCTTCATTTTTCCTGTTGACTTTGTGTAGATTTTCATAGGTTTAAAAAAAACTGTTTGGCCTTTCAGAAGCAGTCCCAGACGAGATACGAAAAGAAAAGGCAGCAGAAGAAACAAATCTCCCTCGACCTCCTTGCCGAGGGACAGTGGCCACAGCAGCGACGCCAGACCTGCCTGGGGACACAACCATAGCGACAGACCTTACAGGAAACAGTCTGAAAAGGATCCATACTCTGGGAGGAGGCTCAGAAGGAGGATTAGAAGGTACGTTGGCGGGACTCTCCTCTAATGACCTTTGCCCTTTTGTGAGAGTTTTCATTTCAACTTTGGTATCAGTGGTATAGATGTGCCCATCAAAGGTATGCCGGATAAACATCATTTTGCTAATTCTAATGGTTAAACGTAAAAAGAAGAAAAATAATAATAAAAACAGTGAGATGGTTTTCATCAACTGAGGAGTTTTGGCCGAATTCAATGCAGGTTCCTCCTGCAACGGATTGTTGGTGTACATATGAACCTTGCTGATGCAAAAGAACCTGGAAATTCTAAGCTCTTTCTGCAACCTGAAATGAATTAGTTAATGCTTTTAGGTATGCGATGTAGTTGCTAAGCTTATTCATGGGAGGAAATAGGTCAATCATATGATAAATCTATGATTTGTTTGATTTTAGAGTTGGTATTTTTAATTTTTATTGCTTAATATTTAAAAAAAAAGTATTCACATGCGTTGATAGTTACGATTTGTTATTAGTTTCGTGAAAAGTCACTTCTTTTACGACATCAAAATTGTATAAAATTTCTACTTGTTTTTACCTCCGTTATTTTAATTTTTCTTACCTTTCTCTTACGGTAAATGCCTCTTAAGGGGTCATAACCTTAAGGGGTCAATAATTCCCGAATTCAGAAATTTATTCAGTCAGACAGCTCTGAGAACACTTAAGGGGTGTGAAAAGTCAATAATTCCCGAATTCAGAAACTTGTTCAAGTCAGCAGAGCTCTCGAGAACACTTAACGGGGCGTCAATAATTAATCCCGAATTCAGAAATCTATTCAGTCAGCAAAGCTCTGAGAACACTTAAGGGGTCAATAATTCCCGAATTCAGAAATCTATTCAGTCAGCAAAGCTCTGAGAACACTTAAGGGGTCAATAATTCCCGAATTCAGAAATCTATTCAGTCAGCAAAGCTCTGAGAACTTAAGGGTGGGTCAATAATTCCCGAATTCAGAAATCTATTAGTCAGCACGAAAACTAAGAAAAAGTCAATCCCCGAATCAGAAAATATTCAGTCATCAGAGCTCTGAGAAACTCTAAGGGGTCAAAATAATCCCGAATTCAGAAATCTATTCAGTCAGCAGAGCTCTGAGAAACTTAAGGGGTCAAAATAATTCCCGAATTCAGAAATCTATTCAGTCAGCAAAGCTCTGAGAAACCATTAAGGGGTCAATAATTCCCGAATTCAGAAATCTATTCAGTCAGCAAAGCTCTGAGAACACTTAAGGGGTCAATAATTCCCGAATTCAGAAATCTATTCAGTCAGCAGAGCTCTGAGAACACTTAAGGGGTCTAAGAATCAATTCGAATTCAGAAATCTATTCATTCCAGTACAGCAGAGCTCTGAGAACACTTAAGGGGTCAATAAATCCCGAATTCAGAAATCTATTCAGTCAGCAGAGCTCTGAGAACACTTAAGGGGTCAATAATTCCCGAATTCAGAAATCTATTCAGTCAGCAAAGCTC
This sequence comes from Macrobrachium nipponense, assembly GCF_015104395.2. Taxonomy (NCBI): domain Eukaryota; kingdom Metazoa; phylum Arthropoda; class Malacostraca; order Decapoda; family Palaemonidae; genus Macrobrachium; species Macrobrachium nipponense. The sequence continues at coordinate 24,818,416 of NC_061101.1, read as the reverse complement.
TGAGAACACTTAAGGGGTCAATAAATTCACGAATTCAGAAATCTGTTCATCAGTCAGAAGCTCTGAAACACTTAAGTGGTCAATAAATTCCCGTTCAAAATCTATTCCAGTCAGCAGCTCTGATAAACACTTAAAGGGGTCAATAATTCCCGGTAATTCAGAACTCTGCTTCAGTCAGCAGAGCTCTGGGGACCCGAAACTTAGGAGGTCAATAAGTGGTCAATAATTCCCGTCAGAAATCTATTCAGTCAGCAAAGCTCGAGAACACTTAAGGGGTCAATAATTCCCGAATTCAGAAATCGTGTTCAGTCAGCAGAGCTCTGAGAACACTTAAGGGGTCAATAATTTCCCGAATTCAGAAATCTATCAGTCAGCAAAGCTCTTGCAGTCAGCAAAGCTCTGAGAACACTTAAGGGGTCAATAATTCCCCGAATTTCAGAAATCTATTCAGTCAGCAAAGCTCTGAGAACACTAAAGGGTCAATAATTTCCCGAATTCAGAAATCTATTCAGTCAGCAGAGCTCTGAGAACACTTAAGGGGTCAATAATTCCCGAATTCAGAAATCTGTTCAGTCAGCAGAGCTCTGAGAACACTTAAAGGGTCAGTAATCCCGAATTCCAGAATCCTATTCAGTTCAGCGACTCTGAGAACACTTAGGGTTAATAATTCTCTCGATTCAGAATCTTTCAGTCCAGGCAAAGCTTCTAGAAACCTTAATGGTCTAATAAATTCCCAATATCAGAAATTCTATTCAGGGGGTCGCAAGCTCTGAGAACCTTAGGGTCAATATTCCCAATTCGAAAATCTATTTCCAGTCAGCAAAGCTCTGAGAAACACTTAAAGGTCATAATCCCGAATCAGAAATCTTATTCAGTCAGCAAGCTCTGAGACCACTTAATGGCTCAACAATCCCGATTCAGAAATCTATTCAGTCAGCAAAGCCTGAGAACACTTAAGGGTTCAATAATTCCCGACTTCAGAAAACATCTGTTCAGTTAACAAAAAAGTGCCAAAGGAGCTCTGAGAACACTTAAGGGGAATAAATCCCGAATTCAGAAATCTATTCAGTCAGCAAAGCCCCTGAACTGGGGAGACCACTTAAGGGGTCAATAAATTCCCGATTCAGAAAATTCTGATTCAGGTCAGCAAAAGCCTTCTGAGAAAAACTTAACGGGTTCAATAATTCCCGGGAATTCAGAAATCCTAATCCAGTCAAGCAGAGGCTCTGAGAAAACACTTAAGGAGGAAAATTAATCCCGAATTCAGAAATCTATTCAGTCAGCAAGAGCTCTGAGAACCTAATGGGTCAATTAAATCCCGGGGAATTCGAAATTATTCAGTCAAAGCAAAGCTTTGAAGAACACTTTAGAGGTGTCAATAATTCCCGAAATTCAGAAATCTATTCAGTCCAGCAAAGCTCGGAGAAACATTAAGGGGTCAATAATCCGAATTCAGAAATCTATTCAGTCAGCAGAGACTCTGGAGAACATTAAGGGGTCAATAATTCCCGAATCAGAAATACTAATTCAGAACAGGCAAAGCTCGAGAAACAACTTGGGAAAGGGGTTCAATAATTCCGAATTCGAAATTCTCTTCGTCAGCAGAGCTCTGAGAACACTTTAAGGGGTCAATAAATTCCCGGGAAATTCAGAAATCATTCAGTCAGAAAGCTCTGAGAAACACTTAAGGGGTCAAATAATTCGAATTCAGAACATCTATTCAGTCAGCAAAGCTAGGGAGAACACTTAAGGGGTCATAATTTCCCGAATTCAGAAATCTATTCAGCAGCAAAGCTCTGAGAAACACTTAAGGGGCAAATAATTCCCGAATTCGAAATCTGTTAGTCAGCAGAGCTCTGAGAACCTTAAGGGGTAATAAATCCCGGAATTCAGAAATCTTATTCAGTCAGCAGCTTCTGAGAAACACTTAATGGGGGGTTGGGGGAGGTTCAATAATTCCCGAATTCAGAAATCAATTTCGTCCAGCAAAAGCTCTGAGAACACTTAAGGGGGCCCGGTTTCAATAAATTCCGTTCAGAAATTCTTATTCAAAAGTTTCAAAAAGGCAGAAAGCTCTGAGAAACACCTTAAGGGGTCAATAAATTCCCGGAATTCAGAAATCTATTCAGTCAGCCCAAAGCTCTGAGAACACTTAAGGGGTCAATAAATTCCCCGAATTCAGAAATCTATTCAGTCAGCAGAGGCTTGCTTGAGGGGGTCAAAAACCCTTAAAGGTTCCATTAATTCACGAAGTTCAAAGAAAATTCTATTCAGTCAGCAGGCTCTGAGAAACACTTAAAGGTTCAATTAAATTCCCGAATTCAGAAATCTATTCAGTCAGCAGAGCTCTTTGGGAAAGAACACGTTAAGGGGAAAAATAATTCCCGAATTCAGAAATCGTTCAGTCAGCAGAGCTCTGAGAACACTTAAGGGGTCAATAATATTCGAAATCAGAAGTTAACTACTATTCGCTGATTCCAGGTCACTCAGTCGTTGCGATCGGGACACCGCCACAGAGGAGAGCGACCTTCCACAGCCTCAGCGTCGCCGTCGAAGACTTGGGACAAATCAAGACAAGAGTCCTTGTCGTCTGATCTGTCTCGGTAAGTATTACGAATGGTGTTACTATTGCTTGTCTTACTACCTTTATCGTAACTGCAGGATATGGTCATATTTCTTTTTTTTTTTTTTTTTACTCTTGTTGCAGTTTTTTTAGTTGTTCTTCATGTTCTTGAGTGACATTGGTATCTCATTAATTTAATTATTTAATTGAATAATTCAGCAATTATTTAGTCAGATTAATCAAGGCTAACTGATTCATTTTCTTAGTCATTAAAGAAATTGCTTCATTTGAAGAAACAAAAGGTTTCACTTGATTGATGCTAAGGTATTTTTTTTTTATTTATTCATGCATTGGGGAGATTACCCAACAATTACTAAACGAAAGGACCTCTTTTTACCATCCAACCATTTGTAGTAAATCAATCATTCGTCAAATCCCACTTTCATTTACCACCACATGATTTTACAATGGAAAATTATTTTCCACTCCCCGCTAGCTCACCATCGCCAAGAGACAGGGTTCGAATGAACAGGTCTTCGCCAGCATCCGGGAGGAAATGGCCGCCAGTTAAAGGTTCCATTACTCCCAGTTTACCTCGTCCTCTGACTCCCGAGATTGCAAAGGTAAGTGCGCTTGTCACTCAATTCACTGCAGATACGCTCATGAAGAGTTGAAGATTAGAGAGAGGAAGAAAATCAAGTTTTACTTATAGTCTTAAGTTTTATTACACCTTGGCCGTTGTTTACTGGGAAATTAAAAACGTACAGTTATCGTGAATGTTTCATTCTCGTCACATTCGAAGATTTTTGCTGCTGAACTGGTTAATAAAATCTATACCATATTGCAAAACGTTATCGTAAGTGTTCCATCCTCATAACATTCGAAGATTTTCTCTGCTGAATGTAGAAATCATTGGTTAAATCAAACTTGTGCGATATTGCACCAAGTCATCCCAAATATATAGTTACCGTAAATGTTCTCTTCTTATAACATTCGAAGATTTGTTTACCGTTCAAGTTAGAAAAACCAAGGTTAAATCAAATTTATGTGGTACCACAGCAGTGAAGTCGAATTAAATGTGCGTATAATTTTAAATATAACGGGAGTTTGGTGCAAAAGTACAAGCAAAATAAAACGGGGTGGGCAAGGTACAAGCAAATAAACGTGCAAAAGTACAAACAAAATAACGGTGCAAAATTACAAGCTAATAACGGTGCAAAAAGGACAAGCAAATAATCTTTGTTTAATGTACTGTTTCTTGGACAGGCTCCTCCCACACCAAGCTCGCAGTCTATCATAGAAAAAGAGGAGGAGGAAAGAGATGACAACGATGATGTCGTGACAGCTCCAGTCATCAGTGCCTTGCCGGAGCAGGTTGTCATCGCCTCCAGTTCCTGCTCTGATCAAGAAACTCAGAGGTGATTTTATGATAGGAAAATGTTAATGAGAATTTTACTTATCGATTGGAAGTTTTTTTTTTACTGAAGACCTTGGATGAGTCATAATTTTAATTACTGATTACAGATTTGCCTCTTGGAAGTACAATTTAACAAGATATAAAGGAGAAAATATTGATGATTTTATTTTTCGGCATATTGCATCGTATTTAACCTTTCTGAAACCTTCAGACATTTTACCAGACGAATGTTCAACCTCAGCAGTCTTTGAATAATGGTCAGGCAAAGGCATCAAAAGTAAATTACTTGCGTTAAGTACTTTGGATATTATGAAAACTGAGAACACATTTAAATTTAGATAATCATTTCAATTAGTGAACCATAAAAAATTCTCATTGATAGCTCAAGTTGTTACTAGATAAAAAAATTAGCAGCCTTTTATATTGACACTGATGTAAATGCTGAATTTAATATTAACTCTGTTTCTTAAAATATATTCTTTTTGCTTTTTAAATCTCACCAGTCTTAATATACATGTTTTTTTATAAAGATATGAGTAATCAAACAAAATCTGAACTGCCATATATCTTTACAATCCTAAAAGAAATAGCCACGGTGTATGAGTCCTTAATACTGTTCAGCATATGTTTAATTTTATATACGAGAAATAATTGAAAATCTGAAGTGCCATTTCTCTGTTAGAAAGTCCCACAAATTTTCCATGAATAGCTCATTTTTATGCACAGAATTTATAAATCCTTTATGTTCATAAGTATGTATCGCATGATTTTGTTCACTACCAGGTGCGAGTTTTTCGACGTTCCCGAACACCCTCCAGGGGCTGAGCCTCCTGGTTCGCAGAGCAGTTTAGTTCCTTCAACAGGCAAAGGGAATCCGAAGCCCCAGAGGAAAAAAATCAACGAGTGTTACTCCTGTGCTCCCTGAAATCTCGACCTCGAGGCCGCCATCAAGCCTCCCTCGCCGAGGAGCTCGCCTTCGGAGGGCGGCAGTTCTACTTTACAACCTCCGGCGGGTAAACAAATCCTGAATTTTTCATTACATATTTTAAAGGGTGGGTTTTAGTTTGGTTGTTGTACATGTTGCTCTTAGTCTGTTATAGCTTTTTTCATAAGTACTTTTTTATGGGTAAATAAATATTCAAGATTTTCTCCATTATAACTTTCGTTGTCATTTCATGGTTTTCTGGCTTGTATTCATGAACTGTAGCTCGGAAACTTAATTTATTTGGTAGGATCAACATTTTTTTTTTTCATCTGACGATAGGTAAAGGATTTAGATGCATTTTGGAGATATTTTCTAATGGAAGTTCTTTCTTTCAGTGCTGGTGGCTAAATGTACTATTGGAAGTACTGAGTTTACTGTTTAGTAACTAGATACCATCTGAACTTTGGAATCAGTGCTGTTGTGGATTTTCCTCTCACTTGTGTATGTAGAAACCTCTTGGATAACTTTTAAAATCGATGGCTATATTGGCCATCTTTTTCTATTAGATATTTTAAAACCTTCTCGCAGACTATAATCAAGTGAGCATAAGGCACCATAAACAATCCACTAATTCCTAATTATTTGGTAAATTATTTTATATTTAACAAAGGACATATATACTGATCCAAAATATTGAAATTGTATGTGAAGCTGAAATTTTGTTGACAATTATTAAGAGTAATAGCATTGGAGTCAGTATTATTGATAGTAATAACTAAGAGTAATAATACTGGAGTCAATATCGGTAGTATCGAAGATAAGCTGAGATTGAGATGACGAAAAATAACAACAGAATTATTCTATTTCGAAATTGATAGTGATTAAAATTATGAGGAGATTAATACTGGCAATAAGAATTGCTATTGCTGGTGATGGCAGCTTGCATCTCTTTTTAAATTCTCCTAATTTTCAGGGTCTGCTCCAAACTGCACATACTGCTTTCATACATTCTGATCTTTAAAGGTCACTGACCCTTCCCTGCATGCAGTAGACTATTGATTTCGTAAGAAGAGTTTTACTCATTATAGTTTCTCTTGTTACCATCAGATTAAGATAATATGCGTTACTTTGAAAAGAGGTAATTTTGTCTAATACCATGCAAAGGACCTTCAAGTTGAGGATAAGTAATGGAGGATCGAACATTAGATTACAGTAATCAGGTCCTAGTAAGAGTAAGATGCTCTTAATAAGATGAATGGTTGTATTCGCTATCCTGCAAGGCAGAAATTACAAGGTTCATCGTTATGGAAAGTAGTAAAGAATTTGAAGTTTAAAGACTGAATTTAATATCTGATTATGCAGTGATTGTATGGAGTGAAAATGATTAAGGATATTCTCTTAAGGTAGATATGGAACCATGCAGTTGAAGTTATATTGAATATTACGAGGTTGCTTTGCGGATTAGAGAAAGGGTAAGGGGCTGTGATGTAATGCCTAATATCGTCCCTCCAGACTAAAAATTCAATTTGTTTATTGTTTATTTTTTCTCATTTTACTCATTTAGAGTGAGAGATGTGTATTTCTGGTGATAGAAGTTCACTCTCGACGTGGTTCGGAAGTCCGGTTGCTGAATAACCACTGGTTCCATGCAACGTAAAAACACCATACAAACAAACATTAACTCATTTACTTTTGTGTGGTTGCTGAAAATTTTCTATCGTTGTTAAATCATTAGATTGAGCTTAGATGTATTTTATCAAGGTATTTGCCCTAAGTTAGCAACTTTTGCCAAGGAGTCTATTTCCATTAGTGAGTCGTCAAAGTATGTTTTATCCTGAACCTTAATCTCCCTTTCAGCTGGCTTAAAAGTGGAGGGTCTCAACTCTCAACGGGTCGGACAGTAGTGGAGCAGGTTCTCCTCACTCTCGGCCGCCCATGCCCAGAAGACTGCCACCCATGACGCCACAAAGAGTGACGGCAGTCCTAGGTCGTCCTTAGCGACCCCAGTATTTCGCTCTTCCCTCCTCCCGTACCTGCTGTTGCCAAACGACTGTCAGCTCAGTTGCGGTCTGCTAAAAGTGCAGAAGAACCCAGTAAGTGTGGGATCAAGAAAACTGCATCTATTATTATTATTATTATTATTATTATTATTATTATTATTATTATTATTATTATTATTATTATTTGTTTTAGATAAATATTATTCATGTGGAACAAGTCTAAAGAGTATTTTGACTTGAAATTCAAGCTTCCTAAGAATATGTTCACTTAAAGGAAGTGACAAAAGATAACAGAAAATACAGAAAGAAGAAATCAGTTATTAGAAAGATAAACGATAAATTAAGTAAATGGTAGATAAATAGATAGAAATATAAATGAATTGTGAAAATACAATGAGTAGTAGGGTAGTGAGTCCATAAGTAAATAAGTAAATTTGGTAAGTTCATTCATTCATGATAAATTCATAAGTACACTGAATCCCTAGTTCTCTGATGACCTTACTTACAAGAGCTTTGCAACACAATACTTTACAGTAAGTAATTCCTTTGCCTCACGCAGGCGTTGGAGAAAAACAGTTAACGCCTGTAGAGACGCCGGGGTCGCCTCGCATAGCTTCTTCCCAGGGGCATCTCCTGCATATGCACGACGTCAGGTATGTAGGATATCGAAGAAGAGTGGCAAAACTGAACTAAAGATGTAGGACAGACAGGGAAGTATAGGGAGCCGAGAACAGATAGGTAAATCATACATTAGATAAGGTCATAGGTTCTAACAACATCAGCCTAAGATAAGCAGACAGCCATAAAGATCAGGTCATGTATGTGCACACCACAGGGTAACACTGTTTTTTGGGCAGCGCTGAATAACCTCATAGATCCCAGTTCTTGGATTTTGGCCTAAATTATATACAGTATTCCATGTCCCATATATATTCCAGTATATATATTAAGCTGAGGCAGAAGGAGCACTCGAGAAGTATTTTGAAATTAGATGACACTGCCAAAATAAACTGCTCCTTTGAAGAAGCGTAGCTAGGACAAGTTGGAATGTAGGAAAGCAATAATCTTTCATAAGTGGCTGATGAGGCTGTTTTTCTGAAAAACATTGTGTCAACATAACATACAAAGAAAGTCCTCAGCATTTCCCAGATGTTTATAATGCCAATGAAAACGCATCTTTTACTATATCCCTTAAAAATAATGCTAAATTAATTACCTTTAGATACGATGTGAACATTATTTTTCAACTAATCCCCGTTGCCTACTAAACATCTGGTAATTTAAGACTGTTTTTGATGTAGCAGTTCATCCAGCTTTATGTTAATTACATTTTACATAAACCTGAGTGAATTACAGAGAGGGAGAATTGGTCTCTTCATTTCCTCTTTATTTACGGTCATTAACATAAGTCAGAGTGAGAGAGAGAGAGAGAGAGAGAGAGAGAGGAGGAGAGAGAGCGAGAGAGGAGAGAGAGAGAGAGAGAGAGAGAGATTAGGTAGGAATTGGTCTGTTCATTTCTTCTTTATATACTGCACCTTGATATTTCAGTTCACAAAAGTGAGCTTGTTTTGAAATGTATCACAAATTTGTAACTAATTTGTAAAATTGCTAATTGATGATATTCATTATTTTCTGATTTTTTTATGACCTTGCAAAATTCTACGAAGTAGAAACATACACACTTGGTTTGCAGTAGAGAACAAACCCGACACCACATAAATCTGAAACACAGTGTTACCCGATTTAATATTTACTGTAATGAACATGTGAATAGAATTTCCTTGAGAAGATTATAACAGACAGCAATTTCGCGGCCCCCCCCCCCCCCCAACCCCTTCACACTGGAGGTGGAAAGAGAGGCCGACATCGCCGGGTCCACGTGAAGCGAACGTCAGAGGGTAGATAGTGGTAGTAGAAAAGTAGATCGATCGTAGATTTGCCCAGTAGATGAATACGAGACCCGGCATATAACTCAGTCAAGGGACGATGCCATAAAAAAATCATTTATTTGTTTTATTTGTGAATGATACCTAAATAGAAACGGCTGGATATCATTGTTTCATTGAGCTTCGGTTTGGTTTTTTTTTTTTTTGTCGTTTTGTTATGTTAATGTTGTTGTTGTTGTTGGCTCAGATGTGTGTCTTGTCATAGTGGGATGGAAGGAAAAATGTTATGTGCTGATTCTGTGCCAAAATCTAGTTATTAGTCAACAGGTTATTTCGGGCCGCAATAAAACCACCATAAGCTGCTAGGTCTTTAATAATTCATTGATCAGAAGCACACAAATGATTTCATTCTAAATACTGCAGTTAGTGCACCTAATACCTTCACGTGCTTACATAATTTTGTCTTTACTTGTAATTCAGAATGACAGGAAGGTTGAGAGTTGAATGCATAGAAGATGTCATTGGATGGTACCATTGTGTCAATAGTGTGTGAGATTAGGTTAGCGATTACATGAATTTAAGAGAATCCACGATTTAACTTTCATGTTGGAGTTTTCTAACAACAACGTCTTATGAACTTCAGGCTCAACAAGCTGACTGTTGGTAAGAGCTACTTGGACTTCCACGTTATAAGAAATGGAGTTCTGTTAAATCAAGTACAAAAAAGCAAGTATTCAAGCCTTGTCAACGAGCTACATTATATGCCTTTTACTCTGTTTCGTTCTGTTGTTTCGCCTACGTGTATTGCTGCTTTTCGTTCATATAAGTATTTGGGAGAGAACCTTGTTCGTTGTTTCTGCCAAATGCTGAAATGTGATAAGTGCTGTATTGTAAAGAATTAAAAGACCAGTCATTTGTTTTTATCAAACTGGACTTTGACAACGATAGCAAGCTTTAAGACAGTGACCAAATTGTCAGTTTTTTTTTTTTCTTTTTTACTAAAATGCAACGGCATCACAAGGCTCAGCACTGAAGACTGACTTTACACTTGATTGAAAGTAGTGCTTTCACATAAATGCTGTTCTGCTTACCGCTTGGGACTGGTTATCAGACGAAATTGTGTACAGTTTTCCTCATTTCTCAAAGCATCTCAAAGGAAACGAAATTGTGTTACAAAGTTCCTTCCATCTCAAGCTTAAAATTGGGTTGATTTGATGCAGTGTCGGTTTCATAAACTTCTCTCGAAGCATATCTGATGTAATATCGTTTCAGTTGCTTTCATTTAAACCTAATGATTGAATATTTCTTTTTAGTTACTTCAACCTTAATATATCTGGTTGCCTGCCGTTTTACTTACATATACTTTAATTAGTCTGAATTATGTTTTGTGATGGTTCATTCTGATTTATTTTCTCTCTTCTTTACAAGGAATTTTCTTATACTGTATTAATATGATTTTACTCCCTAACTGACAAATAAAGTTAATTTCGGATTTATTCAAGTCATCTCTGTTGTATAAGGAATCAAAAAGATCTTTTTATTTAAATGCAACCATTTTTTCCCAGCTTTTTGTATCGCTGATGGCGTGATTAGATCATATTTCTTTTGGTTTGATGACACTGAGTTTTGTCAGTTTACTTTAGAACGAAGTGAAAATGTGTGTGCCTGTAAATATGGTTCAAAGGAAACAAGACGTTCCATAGGGATGTCCTTCTTGTACAGACAGCCAAGATTCTTGAAGACAGAGCTTCTGAAGATCGGGACTGCAACTAGTCTCCATCTGATTTGAAATCATTTCCCGAAATATTTCTGTTCGTTGTTTTAACCCGATTCAGGATTCCTTGCGGTAGCAGTTAACCAGAAAGACTCGTGAAAATACTCATAAACTGTTCTTACCAGTGACAGCCATAATACAGTCATTGTCTCTGTCTTGAGTTGATTGCTTACTGCATTCCCCCAGTTCCTTGTGACCCTCCTGAGCTCTGCCTAGATGTGCAGTATCATTATCTCCCAAGCTCTGTCTGAATGCCTCTATATAACTTTCACAAGTCTTAGTGGCTTCGTGTCTGTATAAAGATTCGTAATCTTAACTATCTCTTAATTGTATCCTCATAGCTTCAAGAATTACTAGAATGATCTGTTTTAGAACAATGACATCTTAGTATAAATATTGTCCTCTGAGAAGTCTGAATCAGCCTATTATTGCAAGTACTGTCTTATCTAGTTTTAGCAATAAAAGAGCTTAGTTCTTTTTCTGCACATCATTAAAAATAAACTAATTACATAGACTATTTTACTATTAAAATTTACAATTAATGCACAATTCGATACATTAGCCAATTCATAGCTTTAAATAGTCAATGTACAGTATAATAATGTCTCTGCATCTTCCTTATGATGTTGAATGTTGCTGTTCTTCAAGTATGTTCATTATTCTGACAAACATTTTACTCATTTCACCTTTCATCTACAGTTTATTACATTTCACTCGTAGGGATTTTAAAGCATTATCATATTTACCTTTACTTTATGATATTCATTATAATCATCTTATTTTATTATTATTATTATTATTATTATTATTATTATTATTATTATTATTATTATTATTATTATTATTATTATTATCATCATCCAGGAAATAAATCCTCATTACAGGAAAGTTTTATAAGGAACTTTAATTGAAGCATGGCTTTATTTCACTTTTGTGTTGATTTGTATTGTACGCTCTCTTAAATTCAGTATCCTGCGCTAGTTCTCAATGTTTTACACAGTTAGAAGCAATATTTAATTGGTCTTACATTTTATTTTAATTTTATCTGATCTTTTTGGTTCATGTCCAAAGTTATCATTTTAATAGAATTTTAAAGCAGTATTCACTTTTCATTTCATCCAATTTTTGGTCATATTCAAATTTTGTTATCTTGATAGGACTTCAAAGGGGTATTTATTTTTATTTTTTTTTTCACATTATTTGATCATTTTGTTCATGTCCAAATTTTCTAATTTTTATAGAACTCAGCTGATTTTATGCTCATTATCACAATTATCATTTCCTGTGCCATTATCATTTTATTTAATCTTATTTACTGTGATGTTGATCATTTATCCCATTTCAAAGGTTGGTTACATTGTTAACATTAGCTACTTTGCTCATCTACCACATTCACAATCATTACTAGTATATTGTCATCACCATCCTGCTATCCATAGTCATTTTCTTCGTATCATATTATTATTTACTATTCAAATTCAGTGCAATAACGAGTATTTTCTGCTTTGGCGTTGTATGCATATCGTCTCTGCCCGGAAGTGCACCTCCGGGCACGAGGAAGACGTCCGGACAGTAAGCGTGACCTCCTCAGGTTACGAGTCTGGCAGGAGGTCTTCAGGAGAACCTCGATCCCTTTCAGAGCCTCTCGTTTCTCCCGACAAATGGGTCATTTTAAAGTCTCTCTTCTCTTCGCCAAGTAAGTACTATATACATGCTTTTTTCTGCAAATGCTGGTGCGTGTATGTGTGTGTTAGATTTTTTTACATGTTTTTTTTAATATTGTAAAGGTCATCATTTGAAAAGTCAGTGCTGTAGTATGAGCACAGTAGTAGTAATAGAAAAGGGAATGAAAGGAGAGAATTGGAAGTAAAATTCCGAAATTTCTTTAATATATGCATTCAGTTCAGTTATGCTTGGAGAACAAAACAAATACGACAATTCTTCAATATACTATAGAATAATCACTGATGTATGTATTGCTATCCAGTCGAGAAGATTATTAAAGTAGAAGTAACTAATCTCTCCCTTTTTCACTTTCTTCAGAAATTGTGGAGGCGCCGTCAGGAGCTATCCCAACAGCCAGATTCGGACGGTTTCATGCTGACAGAACGCGGCCACACGGTGACTACCAAAAATTTCCCCCAATCTCCGGCCCTCCTCGTCTGTCTTCGTCTCAGGAGTCCTGCCTCATCCCAAGAGTCCCTCAATGAAGAGTCTCAGTCTGACCCCACCATGTCCCAAGACTCCCTAGAGCAGCAGTCAAATGTTGCTACTTCGCCCGAACCCAGAGAGGATCAATCACACTCCTCTTCCTCTCCCTCCAAGTCCTCTACTGACCCTCCATCTGCTTCATCAGACACTGTGGACAACCCATCTGAAAGTTCTGTCCTTCCAGATAGTTCAGAACTTATTTTGGAAAGCTCAGAAGCTGTTGCTGACAGTTCAGAGGCCCCTGCAGACAGTGCAGAAGAAAATATCCCTCCACCACCCAAACATAAGACTGCAGTCTGTCATACCATAACCACTCCTGTTCCTGAGACTCCTGGTCCCCAGTCAGATCCCTTCCTCCCTCCAAGACGACACGGTCCATCTCCCCCAACAAAATATCCTAGTGTCCTTCAGCCTCCCCAGACTATAGGAATTCTAAGCTAAGGAATTTCCATCATTCCTATCATTTTTTCACCGGTGTGGCCACTTTCAGATCCATCTCTGCTTTTAGCCAGTTGGACAATAACTTATTCTACGATTACTGTATTTTTTAATAGCCGTTTAAAGTCTCATCTTTTACAGAGTTTAAAAACAATGTTCTAGTAATTCTCTTTATTTCTATTGAGGGAATATCACAGACTCCCAAGATGTTCCGAAAGAAGTTATGCTGAAAGCTCACAAATTTCTGGCTTCAGATTTAGTTGATCATAAGTGACCTCTCAGACAATAACCATTACATTAAAGGTTTTCTGCTTGATTGAAAAAGAGCAAGTGAGAAATATTTTACAGTATTTTCTCTAGATGAATATTAATTATATCATAATGATATGATCTCTTGTTTTACCTAATGTGCCACACACACACAAATAAGGCCAAATTAGTAGATTTATGGACCTCATTCTTGGGCAAAGCTGGGAAGGCTGTTTCTCAGTAGAGCCTGAGAGAATAAGGTTATGTTCCTTTGTAAGTTATGCAGCACGGTACAGCTTAGCCACTGGTAAGTTGGCACTAAGGATCACAAAGATAATTTATCTAGCTGAAATTACATTGGACTAAATACAGAATGTACCATTAAAGTCATTGATAGCTGATATTTCAGTTTTTTCCTGCTGATTCTGCTGACGAGGAAATTACCAATTTTAAGCTGTTACTGTGCATTTCTTGAATAGTTGACAATTTTCCCACAAGCCCCATGCCATGAGGCACCCTTACAGACCTTACATTTTGTTCGGGTTGCCCCAGGTCCCTCAGTGTGAGGCGCCTCTAATATCTACCAGAGAGTTGCTAGTACATCTTCCGGTATATTTGCATCTTCCAATCTTGGATGGTCTGGGATGCAGTTTAGATATTTGTCGAGCTTATTCTTAAACACATCTACGCTCACTCCTGATATATTCCTCAGATGAGCTGGCAATGCATTGAATAGACGCTGCATTATCGATGCTGGTGCGTAGTGGATTAATGTCCTGTGTCTTTCCTTATTTTCCTGGTATAGTTTTGGGCACTATTAATCTACCTCTGCTTGCTCTTTCTGATATTTTTAGTTCCATGATGTTTTCTGCTATTCCTTCTATCTGTTTCCATGCCTGAATTATCATGTAACGTTCTCTTCTCCTTTCTAGACTATATAATTTTTAAGGATTGTAGTCTTTCCCAGTAGTAAAGGTCCTTAACTTCTTCTATTCTAGCTGTAAAGGACCTTTGTACACTCTCTATTTGTGCAATATCCTTTTGATAGTGTGGGTACCATATCATATTGCAATATTCAAGTGGACTACGAACATATGTTTTATAAAGCATAATCATGTGTTCAGCTTTTCTTGTTTTGAAGTGCCGTAACAACATTCCCATTTTTGCTTTACATTTTGCCAGTAGAATTGCTATTTGATCATGCATAACATGTTCCTATTCATCATCACAAGGTCTTTAACTGCTTCCTTATTTGTGATTGTCTCATTATTAGGTCCCCTATATGCATATAGCTTTCCTTCTCTGTCTCCATAATTTATTAATTCAAATTTATCAGAGTTAAATACCATCCTATTTATCTCTGCCCAATCATATACTTTGTTAAGGTCTCTTTGTAGAGCGTTCCTATCTTCATCACAAGTAATTTCTCTACTTATTCTTGTGTCATCGGCGAAACTACTCACTACCGAATCCTTAACATTACTGTCTATGTCTTCAACCATAATAACAAACAGTATTGCAGCTAACACCGTACCTTGTGGCACACCGGATATTACCTTGCTTCATCCGAATTTCTCATCGTTTGCAATAACTATCTGTTTTCTGTTGTGTAAAAATTCTTTTAACCATCTTCCTACTTTATCCACGATATTGTGTTTTCTAATTTTCTTCGCTATTATATTATGGTCTACCTTGTCAAAAGCTTTTGCAAAGTCTAGATAAACCACATCTGTTCATTTCCGCTTTCATATTTTTAAATATGTTCTCACGGTGGACTAACAATTGGGTTTGTTTACTTTTTCCGGGTACAAAACCATGTTGTCCTATATTAAACAAATTATTTTTTATTAAATGTTTCATAATATTTTTCTTCATTACCCTTTCATACACTTTCATAACATGTGATGTTAGACTCACAGGCCTATAATGCTGGGAGAAGCGGGGTATCAGGAACCATTCCCATTTTCTATTCATAATTTTTCTGTCGCCGGTGCTGGAAACACCTGTTTTGTTCATGAAACTTACCTGTCAGATATATATATTATATCTAGCTGTATTTCCAAAGTCCGACAGAAATTAAAAAACTTACGACACACGTAGTGGGAGTCAGGTGGTTAGTACCCATTCCCGCCGCTGGGAGGCGGGGTGGGGGTATCAGGAACCATTCCCATTTTCTATTCTTAATTTTTCTGTCGCCGGAGGTGTTGTAAACAACAGTTTTTCAGCACCTCCGTCTTGAATTTAGGAAACTTGGCTACTATAAGTACCCTTTTTGATTTTTTGGTATCTTGACTTTTGGATCGGTGGCTAGGCACACGTTAATTGTGGATTTGATTGATTTTGGCTGGATTTCTCTTTAAATAAGATGTCTGGTTCTAGTTCGGCTAGCGCCGCAGGTTTTGTACAGAGTGAATGTCGAGGTAGGCTACTGAAAGCATCAGTAGACCCTCATACTTGTGTAAGAGTTGCAGGGAGCATGATTGTATGTATGAAAGTTGCTGCAAGGAATGTGAGTGTCTTTCAGATTTCTGGATGGAGAGCATATGAGTCCTATCTTCATAACTTGAACGGGATAGGTTAAGGAGGTCTTCCTCCAGGAGCGTTTCAGGTAAACGTCAGGAAGTTCATGTTTCTTCTACTAACCCTCCTTTAATCACTACTCCTAACCCTGTAGTGTTGTCTTCGGGCCCTAAACAGTGTCTGTGGAGGGTAATACCCTTACGCTAATCTTAGTCGATTCGTAATTTAGAATCTAAAGTGCTCGCCTTAGAAGGCAAAAGTGAAGGTGCAAAGTGCAGTGACACTGCTCCTTCGTTTGTGGAGGGTGCGTCAGATTGGCCCCATTTCGCCTCTAGGCCTAGACCGCTGCCGGACTCCCAGGTTTCAGGGAGAGGGCATGTCGAAAGCCGCAGGAGGGTTAGGGGAGGGGAACGCCCACCGATCTGACGTACCTTCGGCAGTATCTGTTGATGCTACCCAGGACTGCCAAGGAGCGTGCGCGTGCACGTCTCCTCAAAGAGTGTTTCTCTTCTTAACAGAGGCTTCCTCCCCGCACAAGGGGTGGAGCTCTCAGTCAGTTTCACGCCCGCTGAAAAAGGAGCGTCGGTGATCGTGACGTCTTCCACGTCCCAGTTATTGCTCCTCGAGCGGCGATCTTTGCCTGAAAGTGTGTTCGCGAGCCTTCCCGCCACAGAAGAAACGTAAAGAGTCATCGGATGATGACTTTTTTGAGCGCCCCAGTCGCTCCCGAGCGCGTTCTGCGGCAGTTCCTGGGAGAAGAAGAAGGCGTCCCCTCGCCTTCTCACAGGATCAGCCCGTCACCTGACAGGGAATCTTCTCCTACTGAGAAGATCCTGTGCTCGTTGCAGCAACAACTTGCTGATGCTCTTTCTAAGAGAGGGACGCAACCACGTCCTCGGAGAAAGGATGACAGTCTACCAGTGAAGAGATCTAGAAGGTCTCCCTCTCCTTCCTCCTCGCTCGTCTCTCTCTCCACTTTCGTCTCCTGCTAGAGTTCGTGCGGCTCCCCAACGGCTCTCTAGAGGACGCGAAGAGGAAGTTACACGCTCTTCGCATGAAGCGGTATTACCCGCTCGTAAGCTTGCTGTGCGAGATCTCGATATTTGCGTAGACGCTTCGGTGCAAGTTCAGGATCTTGACGCTCGGTCGGACGCCAAGCGAGCGCCAGTGACAACTGAGAGTG
>NC_061101.1:24796416-24800750 GCF_015104395.2 Macrobrachium nipponense | reverse complement strand
AAGAAGTTGTGGTTATCCAACATGACCATCGGGATCTGCCTACCTCAAGGGCCTAAGGAACAATACGCCCAGTCTAAGCTTGACCAACATAGGCATCATAGTCCGTAAGTCTGTTAATCACAGAGTTGTTCAATTGAACAGTGTTGCAGGCTTGTGGAGTTCAAATTTTCAATTATAAATGTATCACTATTTGTTCTTTATACCTGGATCCATCATTAGAAAGTAGATTGCAGGATGCGCAGGGTAGAATTAAACGATCTACAGACATTGATAGACCAGCTTTCTAAACCCTTCATCCTGATGGGGGATTTTAATGCCAAGCACCCCCTTTGGGGAGAGCCAAACTGCGACCGGTGGGGTTTTATAATAGAACAGCTGCTTGACTTAAATGACATCACTTTAATGAATGATGGTTCCCCTAAAAGACATGATGTTTTTCATAATTCTGATTCAGCCATTGACCTCACTATCTGCTCTTCGTCTTTGAGGTTAGATTACCAGTGGGTAGTACACCAGAATGATCATGGCAGTGATCATTGGCCCATTCACTTAAAGTTTATGAAAAATATTCCATCTCCATGTTTACCAAAATAGAAGGTAGGGGAGGCTGACTGGGGATTATTCAAAAAATCTACTGAAGTTGATCAAGAGATAAATGATTTTCAGAGCCCAACATCTGCTTATGAGTATTTAATCAGTATATTGCTGTGTGGTGCCATGCTGTCTATTCTTCGAACTTCTGGTAAACCTCGACGTCCTCTAGTACCTTGGTGGAGTGATGCATGCGCCTTAAGCCGAAAGATAACAAGAACTTGCTACAAGAGATATCGTAGATTTCCTTGCTTGGTAAATAAAATTATCTATAAAAGAGCTCTTGCTAAGCAAAAGAAAACATTTAAGCAAGCAAAGAGGGAATCGTTTATCTGATATATAAGTGAATTAAAAATTTTATTCCCCTAAGTCATTAGTCTGGAACAGAATCCGAAAGCTGCAAGGGAAATTTTCTCCACCTCCCTTGCCTATATTGAAAATTTGATGGCTTCCCTATATCTGATTCTGGAGAAGGTTGCAGAACCTTTGGTAGGCATTTCTCCAATATATCTAGTGCCCTACATTACTCTCCTGCATTCAGGAATATTAGGGACGGTACCTCGGTTGTTCCTCCTGTTAGTTTAAATTCAGAGTCCTATAATCTTCCTTTCACCATGAAAGAATTAGATCATGCAATCTCGTTATCTTCCCAAACATCTCCTGGGGAAGATGATATACTGTACTCAATGATTTTTAATTTGCCTAGAAGTACAAAACAATTTCTTTCAGACATTTTAAACAGTTTTTGGCTTTCAGGAACTTCACCAGAGTCTTGGAAGATATCTATTATTGTACCTGTTTTAAAACCTTTTAAAGATTCCTTCCTTCCTAAGAACTATAGGACAATTGCTCTAACTAGTTGTGTTAGCAAGATTTATGAGAGGATGGTCAATGCTCGTCTTGTGTGGTATTTGGATTCAAAGAATCTTTTATCTAATCGGCAGTTTGGCTTTAGGAAAAATAGAAGTAGTTCTGACCCTTTTATGTTCCTTACTCGGGAGATACAGAATGCTTTTGCTGTGCAAAACCAGACTGTTGCAGTGTTCTTTGACCTAGAAAAAGCCTACGACACTACCTGGCGAGGGGGTATTCTTATGCAACTTGTTGAGTGGGGTATTGTGGGTAATTTGTTCTATGTCTTAAAGATTTTTTGACAGAACGTTACCTGAAAGTAAGAGTGGGCTCTTACATTTCTTCAGCTTTCCCTCAAGAAGAAGGGTTACCTCAGGGAAGCGTCCTTAGTCCAACACACTTTAATGTAGCTGTCAACGGTCTACTAGAACAAGTTCCTGTCGAGGTGCATGGTCTGGCCTTTGCTGATGATTATGCAATAATCTGTAGTAAGTCTACAGCTGTTGAAGCTTGTCAGAAGATCCAGACTGCTATTAATGCTGCAACATTATGGGCCAGTGCTAAAGGGTTCAAATTTTCACCAGAAAAAAACCAAAGCTATACGAATCTGCCGATTAAGAAGAGCGGAAGAGATCCCTACGCTGTTTTTAAATGATTCAATTTACCTTATGAAGATAGCATTACGTATCTAGGTGTTACATTTGATAAGAAATGAACTTTTACTTAACGTGTTAATGAAGTTGTATGTAACGTGAAGCTTCGTCTTAATATTCTTAAAGTTGTATCTAATTTTAATTGGGGGGGCGGATCGAATTACCCTTTTGAGGATGTACCAGGTTTTATGCCTAAGCAAAATTGATTATGGTTGTCAAGTTTATGGTTGCATGCAAGACACACTGCAGAAATTAGATGTTGTCCATAATTGGCTTTACGTATTTGTACGGGAGCCTATAGAACTTCTCCAGTAGAAAGCCTATATGTTGAGTCAGGTTTTCCCCCACTATTTATCCTCAGGGAGGAATTAGGCTTGAGAGTCATATCAAGAATACTTACGTCAAAGCTAAACCCTAACTATAAGTACGTTAGAGAACCAACTGACAGAGCCCGAAATAGACCTAGACTGCCAAAGCCGCTTGAAGTTCGACTAGCAAGCTCTGCCAGGGAGGTGGGATTACTACCTCCTGCAGTAGCTGAAATTTCACCCTCAAAGTTTCCTCCTTGGAATAGACCATGCCTAGAGATCTGCCCAATTAGGGACCGCAGGAGCAACAATTCTGATGATCAGTTGAGGGCGTTTCTTGGACCATGCTTCCGAACATGGCGATTCTCATCATATATATACTGATGGCTAAGAAGGGTTCTGATGGTGTTGGTTGCTCTGTAGTGACTAGTGATAATATCATTAAAAAGAAGCTTCCATCTAATTCCTCTGTTTTTACAGCTGAACTGCTGGCAGTTTTGACTGCTCTTAAATATATTTTTTATAGTTCTTGTACTAACAAGGTTTTTACCATTTTTACGGACTCTTTGAGTGTTTTATCTTCTCTTAAAAGCCTAAAGATAAAACCAATCTTGTACTTCTTGAGTGCAAGAAGTACAAGATTGGTTTTATCTTTAAAGAATAGAAGATGTTTTTCTGTTAGGTTTTTTTGGGCTCCGTCCCATGTTGGAATTGTTGGGAATGAGCGAGCCGATGCTGCTGCTAAGGCTGCAACTAGGCTTAGGCACAATTCCAACATGGGGGTTCCTGTATCCGATTTTAAAAGTACCATTCGATTTTATTGTAGAGACCAGTGGCAGGCCCACTGGTCTCCTTTAGATAATAATCTTAAATTAAAGTCGATTAGGCCTTCTGTTCATCCTTGGCGTCATAGCCGGATGGATAGAAGGTCTGAGATAGTTTTAGCTAGATTACTTATTGGCCACACTAAATATACTCAAGGGTATCTAATGATGAGCGGAGTGGATAGGCAGGTTCCTCGCTGTTCCACCTGTCATGTGGATTTGACTGTGGTACATATTTTGGTGGAGTGCCCTCATTTTGAAACCAAACGTAGAGGTTGTTTGCTGGCAAATAAGACTCTTGCCGATATTTTAGGTGAAGGTGCTCAGGCAGAGCAAATAATGACATTTTTTTTTAAAAATTTTCTTTTTTATAAATTGTAATTTTCTCTTAATTGTTTTAGGTTTTTTGTTTGGTTTTTATGAATGAATGATTTGTAGGTTAGATCGGTTGTGTGTATGTTTGTTTGTAAGACAGTGACTTTTTTATTCTTAAGATATATATGCACTGAATGGCCCTCGGCTCCGGCGCTTGGCTATGTGCCAAAAATTTTATAATCTAATCTAATCTCAGGACATCTTGTATATATTTGCCCACAAATATATTCAGGGATTGCTGTTGAGATAGCAGTAGGGAAGATAAGAGACAGATTAACAATACAAGAAAGAAGAGGCTCAATTATAAAACAGACAGCAAAGTTTAAATACTTAGGATCTACTTTAAGCCAAGAGGGAGGATGTCAGGCTGAAGTTGACAGGAGGGTAAAGCTGCATGGTGGAAGTCAGGAGAGGTAGCTGGAGTAGTATGTAATAAGAAAAAGCCAATCAAGCTAAAGTCAAAATCTTAACACAGTGATAAGAACAGTATTAATGTATAGAGTGGAAACATGGGCTCTAGAGAGATTGGAAAATGCTGAAATAAGTAGGGCATGCCGGCTCAGTAAAGATTAGAGGCAATAAGAAAGTCACGACAGTGATGGTATGGGCATGACCTGAGGATGGATGACAAGAGAGTGAAGAGGGCTTTGGAGGAACCTGATAGAGGAAGAAGACCGAGAGGGAGAGAGAATTAGATGGCAATTAAAGTGAAGGATGATATGGAGAGAAGA
>NC_061101.1:24761416-24791416 GCF_015104395.2 Macrobrachium nipponense | reverse complement strand
ACAAAAAACCTAAAACAATTAAGAGAAAATTACAATTCATAAAAAAGAAATTTAAAAAAAAATGTCATTATTTGCTCTGCCTGAGCACCTTCACCTAAAATATCGGCAAGAGTCTTATTTGCCAGCAAACAAGCTCTACGTTTGGTTTCAAAATGAGGGCACTCCACCAAAATATGTACCACAGTCAAATTCACATGACAGGTGGAAACAGCGAGGAACCTGCTATCCACTCCACTCATCATTAGATACCCGTGAGTATATTTAGTGTGGCCAATAAGTAATCTAGCTAAAACTATCTCAGACCTTCTATCCATCCGGCTATGAGGCCAAGGATGAACAGAAGGCCTAATCGACTTTAATTTAAGATTATTATCTAAAGGAGACCAGTGGGCCTGCCACTGGTCTCTACAATAAAATCGAATGGTACTTTTAAAATCGGATACAGGAACCCCCATCCATGTTGGAATGTGCCTAAGCCTAGTTGCAGCCTTAGTAGCAGCATCGGCTCGTCATTCCCAACAATTCCAACATGGGACGGAGCCCAAAAAAACCTAACAGAAAAAACATCTTCTATTAATTTAAAGATAAAACCAATCTTGTACTTCTTGCACTCAAGAAGTACAAGATTGGTTTTATCTTTAGGCTTTTAAGAGAAGATAAAACACTCAAAGAGTCCGTAAAAATGGTAAAAACCTTGTTAGTACAAGAACTATAAAAAATATATTTAAGAGCAGTCAAAACTGCCAGCAGTTCAGCTGTACAAACAGAGGAATTAGATGGAAGCTTCTTTTTAATGATATTATCACTAGTCACTACAGAGCAACCAACACCATCAGAACCCTTCAAGCCATCAGTATATATGATGAGAATCGCCATGTTCGGAAGCATGGTCCAAGAAACGCCCTCAACTGATCATCAGAATTGTTTGCTCCTGCGGTCCCTAATTGGGCAGATCTCTAGGCATGGTCTATTCCAAGGAGGAAACTTGAGGGTGAAAATTTCAGCTACTGCAGGAGGTAGTAATCCCACCTCCCTGGCAGAGCTTGCCTAGTCGAACTTCAAGCGGCTTTGCAGTCTAGGTCTATTTCGGGCTCTGTCAGTTGGTTCTCTAACGTACTTATAGTTAGGGTTTAGCTTTGACGTAAGTATTCTTGATATGACTCTCAAGCCTAATTCCTCCCTGAGGATAAATAGTGGGGGAAAACCTGACTCAACATATAGGCTTTCTACTGGAGAAGTTCTATAGGCTCCCGTACAAATACGTAAAGCCAAATTATGGACAACATCTAATTTCTGCAGTGTTGTCTTGCATGCACAACCATAAACTTGACAACCATAATCAATTTTGCTTAGGCATAAAACCTGGTACATCCTCAAAAGGGTAATTCGATCCGCCCCCCCAATTAAAATTAGATACAACTTTAAGAATATTAAGACGAAGCTTCACGTTACATACAACTTCATTAACACGTAAGTTTACAAGTTCATTTCTTATCAAATGTAACACCTAGATACGTAATGCTATCTTCATAAGGTAAAATTGAATCATTTAAAAAACAGCGTAGGGATCTCTTCCGCTCTTCTTAATCGGCAAAATCGTATAGCTTTGGTTTTTTCTGGTGAAAATTTGAACCCTTTAGCACTGGCCCATAATGTTGCAGCATTAATAACAGTCTGGATCTTCTGACAAGCTTCAACAGCTGTAGATTATAACAGATTATTGCATAATCATCAGCAAAGCCAGACCATGCACCTCGACAGGAACTTGTTCTAGTAGACCGTTTGACAGCTACATTAAAGTGTGTTGGACTAAGGACGCTTCCCTGAGGTAACCCTTCTTCTTGAGGGAAAGCTGAAGAAATGTAAGAGCCCACTCTTACTTTCAGGTAACGTTCTGTCAAAAAATATTTAAGACAATAGAACAAATTACCCACAATACCCCACAATACCCAAAACAGTCAACAAGTTGCATTAAGAATACCCCACGCTCAGGCCAGGTAGGGTTGTTGTAGGCTTTTTACTTAGGTCAAAGAAACCCACTGCAACAGTCTGGTTTGCACAGCAAAAGCATTCTGTATCTCCCGAGTAAGGAACATAAAAGGGTCAGAACTACTTCTATTTTTCCTAAAGCCAAACTGCCGATTAGATAAAAGATTCTTTGAATCCAAATACCACACAATCGAGCATTGACCATCCTCTCAATAAATCTTGCTAACACAACTAGTTAGAGCATTGTCCCTATAGTTTCTTAGGAAGGAAGGAATCTTTAAAAGGTTTTAAAACAGGTACAATAATAGATATCTTCCAAGACTCTGGTGAAGTTCCTGAAAGCCAAAACTGTTTTAAAATGTCTGAAAGAAATTGTTTTGTACTTTTAGGCAAATTAAAAATCACTGAGTACAGCATAATCATCTTCCCCAGGAGATGTTTGGGAAGATAACGAGATTGCATGATCTAATTCTTTCATGGTGAAAGGAAGATTATAGGACTCTGAATTTAAACTAACAGGAGGAACAACCGAGGGTACCGTCCCTAATGATTCCTGAATGCAGGAGAGTAATGTAGGGCACTAGATATATTGGAGAAATGCCTACCAAAGGTTTCTGCAACTTCTCCAGAATCAGATATAAGGAAGCCATCAATTTTCAATATAGGCAAGGGAGGTGGAGAAAATTTCCCTTGCAGCTTCGGATTCTGTTCCAGACTAAATGACTTAGGGGAATAAAATTTTAATTCACTTATATATCAGATAAACGCTTCCCTCTTTGCTTGCTTAAATGTTTTCTTTTGCTTAGCAAGAGCTCTTTTATAGATAATTTTATTTACCAAGCAAGGAAATCTACGATATCTCTTGTAGCAAGTTCTTGTTATCTTTCGGCTTAAGGCGCATGCATCACTCCACCAAGGTACTAGAGGACGTCGAGGTTTACCAGAAGTTCGAAGAATAGACAGCATGGCACCACACAGCAATATACTGATTAAATACTCATAAGCAGATGTTGGGCTCTGAAAATCATTTATCTCTTGATCAACTTCAGTAGATTTTTTGAATAATCCCCAGTCAGCCTCCCCTACCTTCTATTTTGGTAAACATGGAGATGGAATATTTTTCATAAACTTTAAGTGAATGGGCCAATGCTCACTGCCATGATCATTCTGGTGTACTACCACACTGGTAATCTAACCTCAAAGACGAAGAGCAGATAGTGAGGTCAATGGCTGAATCAGAATTATGAAAAACATCATGTCTTTTAGGGGAACCATCATTCATTAAAGTGATGTCATTTAAGTCAAGCAGCTGTTCTATTATAAAAAGAAACCCCACCGGTCGCAGTTTGGCTCTCCCCAAAGGGGAGTGCTTGGCATTAAAATCCCCCATCCGAAATGAAGGGTGGTTTAGGAAGCTGGTTCTATCAATGTCTGTAGATCGTTTAATTCTAACTGACGAGGATAACCCCACCCTGCGCATCCTGCAATCTACTTTCTAATGATGGATCCAGGTATAAAGAACAAATAGTGATACATTATAAAATTGAAAATTTGAACTCCAAAGCCTGCAACATGTTCAATTGAACAACTCTGTGATTAACAGACTTACGGACTATGATGCCTATGTTGGTCAAGCTTAGACTGGCGTATTGTTCCTTAGGCCCTTGAGGTTAGGCAGATCCCGATGGTCATGTTGGAATAACCACAACTTCTTCAGCACAAGTCATCTACATCAGTGAGCAGTAGAGAACTGAAGGTCCTGCACACTCAACTTCTCCTCCATACATGAGAGGCTAGATAGCCACATGGGAGGTTCACCATTTCCCCTTCCCCCCATCACATGAGAGGCATAGAATAAACCAAACCTGGGAGGTTCTTCAGACTAAGGCAGTACCTTGGACTCAACACCGACGGTATGGTACTTCCTCTGCAAGCATCCTCACCTACTGAGCTGGACAACCAGGTGAGGAGATTTGTTTTTTACCTCCATGAATAAGAAGTATAGCTTATCACATGGGAGGTACTTCTGACTCAGACGGTACCTTAGACTCAACACTGATGTTGAAGTACTTTCTTTGCAAACATCCTCACCTACTGAGCTGGACAACCAGGTGAGGAGATTTGTTTTTTACCTCCATGACTAAGAAGTATAGCTTATCACTTGGAAGGTACTTCTGACTCAGACAGTACATTAGACTCAACACTGATGTTGAAGTACTTTCTTTGCAAGCATCCTCACCTACTGAGCTGGACAACCAGGTGAGGAGATTTGTTTTTACCTCCATGAATAAGAAGTATAGCTTATCACATGGGAGGTACTTCTGACTCAGACGGTACCTTAGACTCAACACTGATGTTGAAGTACTTTCTTTACAAACATCCTCACCTCCAAGTTAGATAACTAGGTGAGGATACATGCTTTTATACATGGTAGGTTATTTATGAGTTACCTGTGTATGTTCCGTGGACAGGTCGGGCTGAATTAGATTGATCCCACCTCCGAGTAAATGTTGTTAATCGGGCTAATTCAGGTGTTCAGGAAGTGTATTGCAATATGAAGTTTTCATAATAAAACTAATATTGTAATACTTACCTGAACACCTGAATGATTCCCACCCTCCTCCACACTTCAATTTGATAGTGAATGATTCAATTGAGGAGACAGGACTCTGGTGGCCAGTGGCCGGTATTTGCGGCAGCATTGCCAACGGTAACACATGTAACCCATTTGACTAGATTTTACCTGCAGCGTTTGTAACACTGACAGTTAAAATTACCCACTTAGTGGGCAAATATGTGGGGATATAGTTCGGGCTGGTCAGTGACCAGGGCTAATTCTGGTAGGTGTTCAGGTAAGTACTATAACAATATTAGTTTTATTATGAAAACTTCATTTTGACGTAGGAAAAAACTATTTTTGGGTGAGGTAGCTGTGTCGTCCTGATGAACCCACCCGTTACAGTTAGGCCTTCTCCCCCTCCCGATTGCTCAGTGACGGATTCTCCCCAAGCAACTAGTCTGGCTTGAGGGAATGATGCAGGTCCCGTCGCTAGCTACACACACTGATATCGGGAGACATAGGCAATGTAATGGCTCCCCAATATCAACCATTACCCCTTCCTGGCAGACAAGGTTAAATCTATGCGGGGTAAGATAGCTGTGGCTATGCTTGCATACAGCCCTGTTACATACACGATATCCATATTGGATAGTCGCAGTGGGGGTTGGAACTCCACAGACCCTTTTTTTTTTCTCGGGTACATTTAGCAGTATTTGTACTCTAGACAGCTGCCTAAGGGAACCTTTATCAGGACGACACAGCTACCTCGCCCAAAAATAGATTTTTCCTTCGTCAAAATCCTTTTTTTTTTTTTTTTTTGTTTTTTTTTTTAAACTAAACACTTCATTCTAATGCCAATAAGGTGTAAAAAAAATGTGTTTTCTAGGCCAAAATCCAAAATACCCATTCTTGTCATGACAATAAGGAATTTCCAGCACTGTATAATGGTATTATTCAGTAACTCAATTTCTGATTAAAATAACCAACAAAATAATACAAACACATGTGAAGGACTATTTATTGGACTCAAAAACATCTCCTTTGGACATTGATAAAGGTAAATGCAAAATGAATTCCATTGGCATAGTAAAAAGTATACACGTCCTTCTATTTATGATGATATAATTAAGTGTTTATCCTTTATGTGCAACAAGAACAGCACAAATATAATATCTGGTACACCATTAAGCACAACATCATACTGAGAATCCTTGCTGTCAAGCTATGATGATGATCGTAAGCAAATAAACACTATAAGACAGAGTTTAGCATGCAGTAAAAAAAGCTTCTATTGTTTCTCAGTCAAACCAGTAATTAAACTTACAACATACCCTCAAAGCTTCAACAGAACGTCATGAATTGGTAGTGATATCGCTGTCTTATAGCAGAAATGTATGCTCTGATAAAAGTTCAAAGTTCTAGGGGGGAAAATACCATTGTCATGTTTCATGACCTGAAAATTTTGAGTTCTGTGGCAGAAGTGTCTGTCAAATGGCTATATGAATGAAAGTATGAGATTTTGTTCTGACCATGCCCCCAGGAAAGTGTTGTCCGGTCAAACAATGCAGGGCATGTGTGAACTGGCCCATGACATTGTGGCGGGATCACAAGCTTAATAAACAAGCGGAAAAAATCCCCCCCCACACAAACTTAATCAATCCACCTGCCACACTCACCCTAAGTCACACTTTCCTCTTTACAAACAGGACAATTGACCTACCTACAAACAGAACAAAAAACACAAACACATGTACTCACCCAACTTAATAGCTAATGTTTCCAACCTGCACACATACATCGACAACAACTCACCAACATTTATTCTTGCCTCTTCAAAATCCTGCTTTCTCTATGTCTAACGCTGCTCTTTATCCTCTTTGCCTGTTCTACAATCCTGGCTTTCACACTCTCATATGGCACATTCCCTACATCATCATTACCCCATAAATACTCAACAAAAACTCCTGTCAAAAAGCTACCTAACTCTCTTGCCCAGACTCTTGTTATCCCCATACTTAGCCTCACATTCTCATATACCTTAAAAAGTCCCCTATGTCCCTACTACCATATTCCTCATATGTTCACATTGGGGTACCTCTCTCATATACACAGCCTTTCGTACTTCCTACTCACTCTCACTTTCACTACTTCCATTCTGACCCTTCTTTCCCTCTTCCGAATACAGCGAATCCACTTCCATACTCATGTCCATATTCCAATTACGCTCTTCTTACCCTTCTTCGTTCTACCTACCTGTTTCCGCTCACCACTATCTAAATCACTCTCAGCCCTTTCCCCAATGTATTCAGTCCTAGTCTCATCCTGTCCGTCACCCTTACTAGCCTTCTTTCCCTTAGTCTTTTTCATTTCCTCAGCCCCCTTCTTATTCTTGTCCTCAGGTTTATCCTTATCCTGTGTCTTCCCCTTCTTTCCCTTACTTATCACAACCAAATCACCTTTGTTACTAGTACTCTCATCCACGTGTTCTTTCACTTTCTTAATCATTCCTGGCCCATCACAAGACCCCGTAGGCCTACCTCCTACTGCTCCCTCTCCCATGAATCCCTTCATCATCTGCACTGCATTCATCACTCTGAAATTTTCGTACATTTTCCCAACCATTCTCTCTTCTGCTCCTTTCACTTCTACTTTTGCAATTTCGTCCATATTGTCAACCATTCTCTCTTCCGCTCCATTCACCTCTTCTTTCATTTCCACTATTGCACTCCTTAGCATTCCTCTCATTTCCTCTAACTCACTCTTCAGCTCCTCACACTCTACCCTTAACCTCTCATTCTCCACTTCCAACCTTTCCTGAGCTTCCCTCGCCAAACACTGTAAACTCCTCTCCAGCCTCTCCATCTCCTTCAACCCTTCCATCCTCACTTTCTCCACCAATCACACAACTCACTACTCCAATCGTCCTGCAGCTGCCACAACAACAGTCCCTGTTCGGACGCCAAAAATAATATGGCAGGATCAAAGGCTTAAAAAACAAGCGGGCAAAATCCCCCCACACAAACATAACCAATCCAGCTGCTAAACTTGCCTTCAGTCACACTTTCCTCTTTACACTACAGAATACACGCGGGGCAACTGACCTACCTACACACAGAACAAAAAAACACAAAAACATGTATTCACCCAACTCCAGAAACTCCGGGCTATGCTGTACTGTCCGCTGGTCAAGGTCGCTGAGACACTAAGAACCGTCACAAACCAACACACAACCAACAACAACACAACAACAAAACTACCAGGAACACAACCAAAAACTCAACAGCACAGCAACCAAACAAGGAACACAACTACAACACAACAACAAACAAGGAATACAACCACTACAAAAGACCACTGCTCAAACAATCACCAAAAAAAAAAACACACAAAAGGCAACACACACACCCACCAACAACACCAAGGAAGCACAACAGCAACCCTCAACAACTCACAACCACACCAAGAAACCACAACAGCCCCCAACAACAACAACAACCCTCAACCATAACAACTCGCATATAACCCAACAGGAACTCACAAGCACAACAAATCCAACAGCATAGGCACAGCAACTCCAAATCAAACAACATCAAACTCAGCAATAACAAAACAACAAATAAAAAACACACAACCTAACAACTATCAATGCCTTCGACACTTCACAGACTGCTGCCGACACTACTGATCATCACCAATTCTGACTAAAGACCGACTCAAAACTCTGATCCCAACAACTAACACCAACTGCACCAGCAGACTACCCAGAACTCACCAACAGCCAATTCAATCGCCAAACATCCATCCACCAATTACACTCTCTCTCTCTCTCTCTCTCTCTCTCTCTCTCTCTCTCTCTCTCTATAGGACGTTGTCAAAGGGAACTCCCATAACTCCTCCATAACATGGGCAGAGAGGAAGGAACCACTTTGTCTTTGCTGCCACTTTGTGTTTTATGTTTATTACGCCTCCCTGTGTTGTTTTCCCAGCTCTCATCAGACATTGTTTGATGGTCATTTCTGACCAAGTTCCACTCCAAAAGAGTTTGTCATTTCTCCTCACAGTGAAAAGTTCTTGGCAATCTTGCAAGCAAGTACAATTTACAGCACTTTGCATAATTGTTGTGGCCTGCAGCTGCCAGATATAGCATTTCTTGGGTTGCCTGGAGATGAAGCTTCCAAGATCCACACCATTCAGCTAGCATATATTGCCTCACAATTGAGAGAAAATTCACGAACATAATCCACAGAAGCGCCTCAGTGGTGTGGTTGATATGGTGTTTGTATTCCACCTCGGTGTCGCAGTTCGATTCTCGGCCATTCCATTGAGGAGTGAGAGATGTGTATTTCTGGTGATAGAAGTTCACTCTCGACGTGGTTCCGAAGTCACGTAAAGCCGTTGGTCCCGTTGCTGAATAAACCAACTGGTTCCATGCACCATACAAAAAAAACAAAAAACAAACATAATCCACAGTATACCCATTCTTGATCCCTCTTGCAAGCTCTTCAAATCAAATACTCTCTGGGTGAAGTTCGTGGGGAAACTTGTTCTGATCGACATCATCAATGGAGATTTCATTTGATGACACTGACTGGTAGAGTTGCCTTAGTGAACCCCAAAAACTTACTTTCTCATTTCCATTTGCATGACAGGCATCGGATGTGGGGCTGTCCCTTGCTTGAAGATGGAGGATTGATTATGAAATTTAGGGACAAACCCAAGCACTGGGACTTATTATAGTCATTCAGCATCGTAATGGAATGACATAAATAACCTGATGATTAATGAAATGTAAATGAACGTAATGATAATCTAATGTGAATGACACTTAAAACCATTATTTTTATTAAGGAAAAAAATTTTCAAATACATAAAATTTTTTTATATTAAAATACAATTAAAAGTATAACTGCATATGCTTGTATGCATTAGGTGAAAGGTAAAATCAAATATAGTAAAATAAGTAAAATTTTATAATATATATCAATCTCTTTTAAGAACTTTACAAGGTTATGATATCAACATCATCTCCTAAAATATTAGAAAGTTGTTTCCTGAAAGACCAAATTTCCTGTGGGCAGCACCATGTTCAACTGTCAACAGGCAGCTACGGAGAGCACAGACTGGAGCCTCACTTCCTTCAAGTATAAAGCTGTGTGTCAATCAGGAATGACCAATACGGAGTCTTGTTAAAACAATCTCGGTCCTCCTATCTCTATGAAATGAAGACTGCCAAAAAATCAAATTATGTCTGATTGCCTTCAGTTTCTTGTTTGTGACAAGGAGGTTTGAGGACCATCGCTCCTGCCATTTGTGGGGAATATAGCTTCGAAAAGGGGACTTCATATCATTGTATGGAACTTAATGGATATCCAGTGATTTTTTATTACATGCACTTTATGCTGCTCTATCAGTTTTTACCCTTTATGCTGCTCTATCAGCTTTTCATTACCTTTGATCCCTAAATGGGCAGGAATCCAGCAGAAGGAAACAGCGTTGTGTTTGCAAGAAATTCGAAACAGCCACTCTTGAGCTTGGAGAATGAAAGGATGTGATGAATTGCAAATATTAAGACTTTCCAAAACACTTAGAATCCGAATATATTACAAATTTTATTTCTCGGTACGATGAACAATAGCTAATGCTCTATCAATGGCAGAAATTTAAACTGCTGTATATACTGAAGCCGAATGAGGTAGCTTTGCAGCCTCATAAGTCTTGTGTAATTACAGCTAGCCCAACTCCCTCTCTCAACTTGGAACCATCTGTATAAATCTTATAAGCACCATCATGAGTTAGATCATGTTCTAAAAATAAACTTTTTGTCATTTCATCAGAAGGTTCTTAACCATAGTTTTGTTTTTTGCAAACTTTTGCTTTAGGGATAAGCCATGGGGGAATCTGGAGGCACCCAACTGAGAAATATTCTGATTTTTTAAAGTAACATTATTACTTCTTCATGTAGCCTTACCTGGAAAGGAACAGATGACCTTGGTTCAAATTTCCTGTGTCAAGGTGGCGAATGACCTTATTGGAAGGATTTTTGAAACTGCTTTTAATGCGCATTAAGTTTCGCAAACCCAGTTTCCTCCTGTCGTAAGTCAAGTGGCATTTGATATATCTACATACAGACTCTCAACAGATGTTTGGAATGCACCAGAGCAAATTCGTAATCCCATGTTATGGACTATATTGAGGTCCTTAAGTTTGCTTTTACATGTTGGAGAATAAATCTGACACTCATAATCTAGTTTTGATCTGCAAAGTGCATCATAAAGTCTTAATGGACATTCTTGTCAGCTCCCCACTCATATCCACCCCTCTCAAAGTGAGACCACCTTGACGTGGTGAGGGGGCTCTGAACCCCTGGAATTTGTTCCCAGGTTTGAGTCCAAGAGTCTCATGTATTTAAAATATTAGAAATGTTTTGGAGTAATTTTGTGGAATTTTCCACTTTTTGTAAAATTTTACTGCTTAGGTGAGTCTGAGAAGGGATCTTGCTTGGAAGGGGTTTGCATTCAAAGCTAATTGTGGGAGTTGTGGTGGTTGAGTCGCCACCCGATATGCTTTGGACCTAAGAGATAGTGATGGGATTTTCCTATTGCCATCTTGAGGGCGGAACCATCTCCAGGGATCAGCCAATCGGAATCCAGGGGGGCCTGGTGTTTGGGGATGGGACTCCTGGCTTCTGTCCAGAAGCCCACCAATACGTTTGGAGTGGGGAGTCGGTCCCCATTAGTGGAGGCAGAACTTTCAGCAGGCGGATTGGCTTATACCTGGGCCACTGCAGGCATATTGATGCTATCCCAAAAGGGTACGGTATGGGATGGACTATTGGGAATCAACTCTCACTTGTGCCATTGGTGGAGAATGTGAATACCTGACTGATCCACGATACTTTCTTGATAAAAACAAGCAGTTTTGGGTGTATAGGTGAGGCGGTTTATGTGAGGTGGTCTGGTGTGCGCGTGCTTAGTATCCTGGGATCGCTTTGTGGGCTTGTCGCGGTTTGTTTGGGTGGGGAGTTTGGGCATTAGAGGCTGCCTTGGTTTCCTTTCTGATGTGCTGGTTGGGAAGAATGAAATTAGTTCTGGGAAAAAAGATAAGCAGTCATTTTCGGCTTATGTTTAAATTTCCTAAGCTAGTGAGGCACAACAAGACTCCATGGCCACATTCTTAATGATTCGGTTCTTAGCACGAAAGTGTTTTCAGGGAAAATTTTAAATGATGAGTCATTTGATTTTATCCCTAAGAACGAAGAACATGGACCAGCCCCATGGACCAGAGCGCTTCCTACCCCTATATGGCATGTTGCTAGATACAAGGAGGGAGGAAAATTTTTTATAAAGGCTGCTGAATGTATCGAGAGCAAGGTAGATTCCATTCCCATTGGAAACTTGAAGCCTTATGGAAGGAACTTGCTAATAAAAGCTGGTAATGAAACCCAAGCAATTTTGCTATCGAATTGTAAACCTCCTGAAAGTGGAAATATCGAATGTATTGCATTGCATAGATTCTTCAACACACTGAGGGGTAGTATACTCAAAGACCTGCATGTTTTTTGAATTTTTGAGGAGAGATTCTCCATCTCACGTAAAAAACTTGGAG
This sequence comes from Macrobrachium nipponense, assembly GCF_015104395.2. Taxonomy (NCBI): domain Eukaryota; kingdom Metazoa; phylum Arthropoda; class Malacostraca; order Decapoda; family Palaemonidae; genus Macrobrachium; species Macrobrachium nipponense. The sequence goes on along the minus strand of NC_061101.1, from coordinate 24,779,262 downwards.
GGGATGCAGCTATCTTTTTAACCTTCTCCTCCAGTTACCTACCTGATATTTTGTTGGCCATGAAAGGATGCAGGTTAAAAGATATAAAAGAAATCCTAAACAGTGTCGCAAATGTTTTGAATATGGCTACATTCAAAACTCGTGTGAAACAGAAAAGATGTTCTGTGTGCTCTGCAAAGTATGATAATTTTGACGATGTGTAGCAGCCCAATACTGTTTTCAATGTAAGGGTGATCACTCTCCAAATTCTAGTAGTTGCCTCAGATACAGATTTGAAGATGTATTGGCAGTGGCTGACAATGAACATGTCAGCATTAGCGAAGCAAAGCGTGTGGTAATGGGGGCAAAAAAAAGTGCCAACTCTACCTATGCTTCAGTAATAAAACTTATGAAAAGTTCCAGCAATGTAAGGCAACTAATAATTGCATCTGATAATAGGCATCACATACCTGCTACTCCACGGACTGTAAATAATGAAAATCCCCAATCTGTCAAGAAATTTTCATCTGCTAGTGCCTTGCAGTCCAACACCAAAAGTTGTACATCAAGAAGTACAAAAACTCACCTACCCAAGGTCAATACAAAGGTGACTAATATGATAGTTGCAGGCCCACCTCCAAAAAAAAGGGAGCCAAAATCAATTAATAATTCAGGAAGTTGTTCCAAAAACACTTCAACAAGAATAAGCCAAGGTACCAATCCCAATTGGATAGAGCTACTTCAGAGCCATCAAATTGTCACAGCCAGAACAAAAACAATGAAAACAAACTATACTTACAACCACCAAGAAGTGCACAAGGAATACATCCCCAAATAATGATGACTTTAAAATGAAAGCCTCAAATGGGTTCAGTGTTTTGGAAGAGATCTCTCCACCTAGAAAGGTAGTTCCAAAAGCAGTTTCAGCCCAAAACATGATGACTGATCAGTCTTGCCGCCGTAAGACAAATGAACCTTGTGATTCGCAGAATCACAGTAGAAAATTTTGATCAGAATCAATACCCGAAATATGATCAGCCAAAAACTCTAATTCCAATTCAAATGAAAAGGGGATTAAAGAAACAGTCACTTATAAAGGATAACTTTCCTCTCCAACCCTAGGAACAGTACTTCCCCTCTAAGGAGTTGGAAGTAGCACTTTTTTACCACCTTAACATTCATGTTCGATATCCTTCAGTAGAGCTGTAAAGGTATCAGAGCCTGTGCAGAAGACCTTAAAGTCTTAATTCATGAATTCAATCTAGGGATTATATGCGTGCAGGAGACAATGTTAGGCAACTCTCCTTATAATCCTGGACTGAATTATCCAATATTTAACTCCTCTCCCCAAGTGGTGGTCGAGCCCATGGAGGTGCTGCAATTATTTGTTAATAAAGCTTTGCAGCACATCCATAAAATAAACAATTAATACAACTCTACAGGTGGCTGTTGCTATTCAGTCATCTTGGAAAAGAGGATAAACAGTCTGCTCCTTATACCTTCCCCACCATATCTGTTTTTAACAGAGAAGATATTCAGTCCTTAATTAAACCAACTTCCAGTCCTTTACTTTACTCCTAGGAGATTTAATGCCCAAAAAACCCCCTTTGAGGAAGTCTGTTTCTAGACAGTAAAGGGAAATTAATTGAAAGACGTTATTGATAGGAATGGAATGTTATCCTATATAATAATGGGTCAATGACTTTCCAACCAGCATTCATGATCATCATTTCTCTGCACTGGACCATAGTTATTCTCCTTCTTTTTTCAAGAAGTATCCACCTTGATTTAAGTTGGTCCCCTGTTACGAAAATTTAAATGGGAGTGATCATTACCCGATCCATTTGAAATATGCTGTGAATGGTCCATCTGAAGTTTTACCGAAGCAGAAGGTAGAGGAGGCAGATTGGGATAAATTCCATAAGGGCGTCATACTAGACAGGAGTTTGAGTCATTTCATTCTCATCTAGATGCTTATGATTACTTTATTGAATCTACTCTGAAGAGGTGCTGAAGGCTCGATTCCCAAAACAAAAGGCAAACACCTCATAGACCTGCAGTTCCCATGGTGGAATAAGACTTGTGGTATTCTGAGTTGGAAAGTTACTAGGAAGTGCTACAGACGTTACAAAACTAGTGGTTCTCCTCAGTCCAAAAATTAATCTACAAACGTGCTTTAGCCAAAGCAACGGCGTTTTTATAAGAGAGCCAAAGAGAAAGTTGGCTTTACTATATTAATGGAATAAACTCAAAGACTCCACTGAAATAAAGGGTGTGGCACAAAATAAGGAAACTGAGTGGGAAATTTGTTGCGTCACCATTATCCTCATTAAAATAAATGAACACTTTGATCACAGAGCCCCACTGAGTTGCCAATGAGCTAGGGAAACACTTTTCTGAAGTTTCCAGTGCCAAGAATTATTCCAAGAATTTAAAAAAACTAGGAATTCTGAATATTCTTGGAATTCAACTCACGAAAATCTGAAATACAACTACAACTTCAAGGTTTTACTTGAGAGAATTTACAGGAGGCGCCTCCTCTAGTGAATCCACAACTCCGCCAGGTGAGGATACAATCATATATGAATGCTTAAACACCAATCCCGGACCCACGACGCCAAAAAAAATATTTACTGAAGATTATAAAAAAAAAACAAAATATGGGAAACTGGATTTTACCCAACGACTGGAAAACCAAAAATATCCATAGTTTGTTACAATTAAAAAGCCTAATAAAGATGCTTCCCTAGCCACCAGCTATAGACCAATAGCTTAACTAACCAGCTGTGTGTGTAAGCTGATGGAGAAAATGATAAATACTAGACTAGTTTGGCACTTAGAAACTAAAGGAATAATATCATCATTTCAATTTGGTTTCAGGAAAAACCGCTCACCCTTGATCATTGCTGAGGCTGACCACCAAATCCAGCAAGGATTCGCCAAACAATGTCAGACCATCGGAGTATTTTTTTGTTTTTTACCCGAAAAAGCATATGACACTGCCTGGAGAATTGGCATCATGAAAAAAAAATTGCACAAGACGGGCATATGTGGAAGAATGATCAGATTTTATATATTCATTTTTAACGGACAGCTTTTTTAAGGTAAAGTGGGAAACTCTTTTCTCCCAACCTTTTTGTGCCGAGGAGAGCCCCTCCCCAAGGAAGCGTTTTAAGTGTAACACTCTTTTCAGTGGTCAATAAATAGTGTGGTTGAAAAAATCTTGCCTCCTGTTAAATGCTCACTTTTTGTTGAATGACTTTGCAATACACTGCACAGGATATTGATTCATTGTCAGTATGTAAACATCTGCAAAGGTCTATTAATTAATGCAATTACTAAGTGGGCTGATGAGAATGGTTTTAAATTCTCCTCTTCCAAGACAGTTGCAGTAAGATTTACCAGATGTCGGCGTGTGGAAGAAGTTCCCACACTTAGTTTAAAAGGATCTATCATTCCTTATGAAAGTGAAGTAAAATTTCTGGGGATGATTATTGACCACAAATTAACATGGGCCAGCCACATAAATGCCCTAAAGATTAATGTGAAAAAATCTTTGAATATTTTAAAGGTTGTTTCTGGTTTTAGTTGGGGGCTGATAAAAAATCCCTTTTGAGGCTATATGACTCGTTGTGTCGCTCCAAGCTAGACTATGGCTGTCCAGATCTATTCCTCAGCTTGTAAAAACCAAGCTAAAGGAATTGGATGTTGTACAGAACATAGGGTTGAGAATATGCTCAGGGGCTTTTAGAACTTCTCCTGTTGAAAGCATATATGTCGACACAGATCATTTTCCCCTTGATCTAAGAAGGCAAGAGCTAGGGTTACGATATGTGGCTAGAATGAAAAGTGCTCCCAAAAATCCCTCCTTTAAAGTACTTAAGGAAACAGACTTGCGGAATTCTACTGGTACAAGAGCTTCTAAACCATTCCAAAATTCGATTGAATGAGGATGTTAGGGATAACCATCTCAAATCTCAGAAAGTCCTGGAAGTAAACATCCTGTAAATCCTCCATGGCTTATTCCTGAAGCATTAGTATGCAAGAAATCATTTAAGAAGGACTGTACCGAAGAAGAGATTAGGGGAAAATTCTTAGAGCATGACGTTACCCATGCCAATTATGTGAAGATTTATACAGATGGATCAAAGTCAGATAGTGGTGTTGGGTGTGCTGTTATCCTTGGTGATACAGCATATCTTAATGTCCGCTGTCCACCTATTACAATGGTATAGGATGGCGGCAGTTTGTATGTCTTTTCTTACGACTGTTATACGTAAGCATTGTGGTTCTTTTTGGAAAACTCTCTGTCTGAGTGATATCTAGTTAGATTTTGGTTCTTCTTTAGAATAAGGGAGATGACTCAAACGGACTGAGTTAACTTATTAACAACTTTATTTCTTTACTCCCTCACCTGGGGATAGGAAAGGTTGGTCGGGTTACCGCTCAGTTGAGAAATCTAAGTTGAACTTGCCCTACAAAAGGATCATGTCGATAGCGTACACTAGCTATCTCGCGTTTTTACATAATAACAAGAATAAAATGAACACGTAGCCATACGGCTCTGGAAGTCATGTGTTTCTGCTACAGGTGAATAGGTCACCGCTTCCCATGGAAGGTGTTGTGACCTGTTTTATAAGACATTCTAAATGTTTATGTATACAATGCAAACCAGGCTACTGCAAGCATTGCATAGCATGGTCTAGTTTCACGTCCTGTTATGGCATTGTGATCGCACTCCTAATTCGTCAATGACCCCTTGGGTCATGGGTTTATTTACAGATATGGAATTTATCTGTATACAAAATGTAATATATTACACATATACAGCTAATTACCTGACTTTGCATCAATATTTACTGCCGAATTAACGCCGTAGTCTCTGCCCTAGATTTAGTTCTTCAAAGTAGTGACACTACTGGTTTTGTCATATACTCGGATTCTAAAAGCACTATTAGAAGCTATCAAAAGATTTGAATAGCTTTCATCCCTTAATCCAAAAACTTCAGGAGTCACTTTTTTTTCGTATATATTTGTCTGCGTAAGTCAGTCTCTTTCTGTTGGGTTCCTTCTCACGTGGGGATTCACGGAAACCGAGACTGCAGACAGGGAAGACAAAAGCTGCTAGCGCTTTGCCAGAAACAACCTTCAGAAAGTGCCTCATACAGACCTAAAAAGTCCCATTAATAAAGTAAATGGCAAGAAAGGTGGTGGGACTTCTCCTCTTGCTCCAGATTGACATACGAGCAGAGGTTATTTTACGAGGTTAAGGATTGGGCACACTTATTCAACCCATCAGTTTATTTTAGAAGGAAACAGCTCACCAGTGTGCTTACTGCGACGATATACTAACAGTTGAGCACATTCTGATGGTTTGCCCCCAGATATTTTTAACCAGGGAAAAAAAAAGATATTTACAGGGTAAATCCCTCTCGAATATCTTGGGAGATGAAGCAGATATTTCTGCTCTCATCTCCTTTTTTAAAGTTATAAAATTCTTAATAATGTTTAAATAATTATTTATATATCATATACAGATTTTTAAAGACATTAAACTATTTTTCAATATATTTATTACACCATTCATTAAACTTCATATTTTTTTTTTTATTTATTTATTAAACCACATCTAATTTTATGAATCATCTCTCACTAATTCATTAATTCATTTACCATAATTCAACTTATTTAGCCTTCACTACGGCGCTGAATGGCCTCTTGGCCCAGTGCCTGGGCTTTAGTCCTAAATATCATACATCCATCTGTGGCATTTGGAAAAAAATAAGAAAAATTCAGGGTAAATTTACACCCAATCCTCCTCCAGTACTTAAACAATGTGAATAATAATCATGTCACTGATGCCACAGAAATTAGTAATAGTTTTCTGAACACTTCGCTCGAGTCTCTGAAAATCAGATGGTTCCCCAGGACATCATTTCAGAATGAGAAGAACAACAGTACTTGACTTTTCATTAACAAAGCTGAATCATATGATATGCCTTTTTCTGAAAGGGAATTTGACTGCTTTAGTCTAGGAGCAAGAACACTGCTACTGGTCAAGATGAGATTCCTTATGAAATGTTTTTAAACACCCATGTGAGGACCAGAGATTAAGACAGGTAGCTGGTTACTGATGATTTAATTTACAGACACAAACTGGGTTGACATAGACAGGTGCGGACGGATAAGTAGTGCAGTCCCTCGCACCGCGAACAGGAAATGACTCCGAGGCAGAAATTTGTTTGTTTTTTTTCTTACAGACATACATTTAGATATATTAAGGCGTACAAATAATGGAATTGCATGTTTTATACATCGGCGAAAGGCCGCGGAACGCTCTATCGGACGGAAGTAAGAACAACGCGACTTGATGATTGGGTTCCATGAAAATAGTGAAAAAAAAAAAGCGTTGTCCTTACACACATTTCAAGGCACACAAAACTTTTTATAATCAGTATTATCAATAGAATATGGGATGAGAGCATCTACCCTAGCATATCGGGAATTAGCTACCTGTTATCATTCCTTAAGCCTGGAAAAGATCCTCTCTCTGCAGCAAATTACCGCCCCATTGCTTTAACTTGCTGTTTATGTAAATTGATGGAAAAAATGGTAACTGTAAGACTGATGTGGTATCTAGAGCACAAAAATATTCTAACACCTTCTCAGTGGCCCCCCAGATGCTGAAGCCTTGCAGAGGATGGGGCTTAGGGTTCAGCAGCTGGGTCCCTGATGACAGGTGGGAACTGCTTTCTCACTGTCCTTGCCAACTAAATAAGTCAGCCCTTTCCTTCTACTAAAAACATTTCATCTTTCTGCCTTTCTCCCCCTATAAGGTATGGATTCTATGATGATGACTATTGGCTTGGTTTTTGGACATGATTTAGTCTAAATCTTGGGATTTGAAGGAGGGGCGAGGTTGGATGGCATGCCACCTCACCCATAGAACTCTAGTACCTGATGTAGCCGAGCCAGGGGTGAAAGTTTAATGTCAAACCCTATCCTCAGTGCCAGGGTCTGATCTCGAAGGACATCATGACGCCTTAGCACTGAGATATGGTGTATATCCGGTAATTACCCCTAGGACGACCCTAATTGAAAGGGATGACCCTCCTCTAAGTGCTGACTCCATGGTGGGTATGGGAATATATGGATGAATTCAGTTTTTATGTTATATGGCAACCACCCCTATCTCTGCTGATGACCCTATGCTTTCGTCAAAGGACTTGCCAACAGAACCCGAACTTCAATTTTTCATGGTCTGTCCCCATGATCAATGTAGTACCCCTGGGCCGAATGACAGACGAACACAGTTGATGACCCAAAGCAATACGAGTAGATATTCGGCCAGGAAATCTCAACAAAAAGCATCTGGCTCCAGTATTGTCACACTGGAACCATTTGCCATGAAGAGAAATAAAAAGTATGAAATAGCTCCTGGGGTCTTTGTACCCAATTCTTTTAATAAATACCTGAATTTAAAGCTTGAAGGTGACAATATAGATATTTTTCAAGTAAACAGGGAAATAGTGAAATGTTGTGGCAGAAAGCCAAAAATAACATCTCAAAATGGAAATATGCTTCTAGTGGAAAGTATCTCCCCAGAGGAAAGCATTAAGTTGATGGGATTGTCAGACCTTGCGGGAGTTACGGTTGAGTGCACGCACTCCCACTCCATCCTGAACTCCAGCAAGGGCTTGATTTATGCCCCTCAGTTGATGGCTTTCTTTGAGGAGAGACTTTTATCAGAATTAAAAGACCACAGTGTAAAAAAGGTGGACAGGATGACAAAGAAGGTTGATAATAACAGAATACCTCAACCTACCTTAATATTAACTTTTAATACTTTAAGACTTCCAGAATGTGTGTCTGCAGCCTGGTATAGGTTTAAGATAAAACAGTACATCCCAAGACCCAGAGGGTGTTTCCATTGCCAGCATTTTGGACACACCCTGCAATCATGTAGATCAAAATTGCAAGAAAATCCTGCAGCCTGTCAACTGTGGAGAAGATGAGCATGGTATGTGCACCAGGGAACCTAAATGCGTTCAATGTGGTGAGGGACATGCATCATCATCTCAGCTGTGTGATGTATATTTACTCGAAAAAGAAATCCAAGCAATCCAAGTAATAGAAAGAACTACATTTAAGGAAGCGCGAGAGAGAGCCAAAGCAAAGACTGTAAGACCTGGTCTAAGTTTTGCTTCTGTAGTAGCAAAACTAAGAAACCAAAAGAAAGAGACAAATAAAAACACCCAAGTTAAGAGCACAAAAGGAAAATCAAATAAAGAATCATTAAAAAGACAGCTAACTGAATCATTAGAGTCAACTGATGATGAGAATGTAAAGACAAGGTTCACTAGAACCAACAAGAAAGACACAAGTATGGAACTGAATAAAACTGAAGTGTCAGTAGAGACACACCCACCACCATCTGCCTCTTTGGAGGCAAGGCCAGTGGTTGCTGGTCTGGTGCCAGCTTCTGTTGGTGCCAATTCCTCTTTGGAGGACAAACCAGCAGATGCTGGTCCCCCAGTCCCAGTCCTTGCTGGTACTTCTGCTTCATTAGAGGCAGAGCTGGCTACTGCCAGCAGTACAAAGACACTTGAGGTGGTCTCTTTAGAGAACACCTCTGCTCTCTCCGTCTTGATAGAAATGGAGAGCAAAGAACTAAAAACCTTTCAGTTTCAAAAGACATAGAAGGAAAAGATGTTGGCTCTACGAAGACGATAACTTCTCCCAAGAAGCCAACAAAACTTTCCATGAAAATGCCTCCCCCTAGTAGAAAAAAGAAATCTCCAGTCTTGTAAAAAGGAACCACAATGTTGGTCCTGAACATGAATAGGTTCACTTCCATTATTCGGTGGAACTGTCAGGGACTGCGAGCGAAGTATGAGGAAGTGAAGCTTTTGATCTATGAGCACTCTCCTTTAGGGGTATGTTTACAGGAGACTATTCTAGGTGAATATAACCCTTGTCCTAGGGAATATGTTCACTATAGAACTAAATTTGATCTAGAAGTGGAAAATCATAGTGGATCCCTCATCTACATCTGTCGAGACGCTCCACACTAACAAGTGAAACTAAATACTCCACTTCAAGCTGTGGCTGTACGAATTAATTTAAGAAGGAAATATACTTTATATTCCCTTTACATTCCACCCAATAGCCATGTCTCCCGAGAGAACTTAATATACTTAATGCAGCAACTACCGGAGCCATTTCTTCTACTTGGTGACTTCAATAGTAGACATCCATTGTGGGGAGATGTAACATCAAATCAAAAAGGGAATATGATGGCATCTTTAATAGAAAATGAAGATATAGGTCTCCTTAATACTGGAGAACCCACCCATTACCACATTCAGACAGGCACCGTCTCCTGCATCGACCTTTCAATTTGTAGCTCCAACTATAGTGTTGATTTTAGTTGGAGAACAAGTGATGACTGGCATACCAGTGACCATTCTCCAATTGTGATCGACACCAATGATGGTTCACCTATCCCAAGATCACCACGATGGTGCTTAAAGAAAGCAAATTGGAGAAAATTCAGACTTGAGTGAGTTGTAGGGGGATGCAAAAGATCTCCCAAGTGTAGATGATGCCATTGATCTACTCAATGGAACATTCATTACATACTGCAGGTCTACAATCGATTCCTCGAACTAAAGGACTATTCAGGAGACGGCCAGTACCGGGGTGGTCAGAAGACCTAAGGCTGTTACACCGAGCTACAAGGTCATCATTGACCAGGTGCCGTAGACACCGCACCTTGGACAATGTCATCATTTACAAACAGTGTAGGGCACGATTTCGAAAAGCTATGAAAGCTGTCAGAAGACAAGCATGAGTCGGATATGTATCCTCTATTAACAGCAGAACACCAGTCTGTAGCATTTGGAAGAAAATAAGAAAAATTCAGGGTAAATTTAACCCCAATCCTCCTCCAGTACTTAAAGTGAATAATAATAATGTCACTGATGCCACAGAAGTTAGAATACATTTTCAGAACACTTCGCTCGAGTTTCTGAGAAATCAGATAGTTCCCCAGGACATCATTTCAGAATGATGGAAGAACAACAGGTACTTGACTTTTCAGCAAAGAAAGCTGAATCATATAATATGCCTTTTTCTGAAAGGGAATTTGAATCTGCTTTAGCTAGGAGCGAGAACACTGCCCCTGGTCCAGATGAGATTCCTTATGAAATGTTTAAACACATTTCAAGGAACACAAAACTTTTTATAATCAGTATTATCAATAGAATATGGAATGAGAGCAGCTACCCTAGCATATGGGAATTAGCTACCATGTTACCATTCCTTAAGCCTGGAAAAGATCCTCTCTGTGCAGCAAGTTACCGCCCCATTGCTTTTACTTGCTGGTTGTGTAAATTGATGGAAAAAAGTGGTAAATGTAAGTCTGATGTGGTATTTAGAGCACAACAATATTCTAACACCTTCTCTGTGTGGTTTTCGAAAAATGTACTCCACCCTGGACATCTTACTGCAACTTGAAACCTCTGTGTGTGAAGCCTTTGCCTCCAAGCAACATCATGTGACAGTGTTTTTTTTATATAGAAAAGGCATATGACACTGCTTGGAGACATGGGACTCTGAAGACAATGCATAATGTTGGTCTACGAGGCAAATTACCTTTATTTGTGAAATCCATTTTTACATCGTAGGTATTTTAAAGTTAAAGTTGGCAGTACTTTATCAGAGAAAAGGTGCCAAGAAGGTGTTCCCCAGGGCAGTGTTCTCAGTGTAACACTTTTTGCTCTAGCCATAAACAGTGTTGCAGCTGTTATTCCAAAAGAGGTCTTAAAGACACTGTTTGTGGATGACTTGTCAATATCCTTTGCTGCCACCCGCATGACTGTAGCAGAAAGAAAGCTACAATTAACAATAAATATAGTAAGTTGGGCTGAGAAACAGGGTTTTAAAATCTCTGTAAGCAAGACTACTGCTGTCCACTTCTGTCGGATCAGGGGAGTGCATCCTGATCCAGACCTCTATTTGTATGGCCGTAGAATTCCATGTTGTAGAACGGGCACACTGCTTATGCCTAGTTTTTGACAGTAGATTGACTTGGGTCCCCCCATATCAAACATATAAAAGCAAGAGCCTAGAAGCTCTACACATCTTGAAGGTGCTTTCTCACACCAGTTGGGGAGCTGATAGAAATCTTTTACTAAAGCTTCATAAATCTTTAATCTTGTCAAACCTGTCATATGGTTGTGAAGTTTATTCTTCAGCTTCCTCATCTAAGTTAAAAATTTTAGATTAAGTGCATCATTCAGGTATTCGTATAGCCACAGGAGCTTTACGTTTGTCACCAATAACTAGTATGCTAGTTGATGCAGGAGAGATGCCCCTTGAACTCCATCGCCGATCATCATTACTTCGGTACTGGTTTAGAGTGCAGACTCTCCAAATCTCTGGCATTTGCTGTGGCAAATAGAAATATTTTTAACGGTTTTTTACGAAGGTCATCCAAGGTATCCCACTCCTTTTATAGCTATAGAATTTAAAAAATTTTACAGGATACAAATATTAAAAATTTTTCCATTATTCCCTTTGTGTATCCCAGTACTCCTGTCTGGAGGTTATCCGATGTGAAATTCTGCAGGTACTTCAATGGAGCAAAGAGGGATAAATCTGATGAGGAAATGAGGGCCATATTTTTAGAGCATGTAGATACAAGTTTTATATTTACTGATGGCTCTAAGTCCAATGCTGGCGTTGGATATGGAGTTTTTATCAAATCTTTTAACCAAAGAGGTGCACTTCCTGCTGTCGCCTCAAACTTTACAGCTGAATTGTATGGCATCCTAGTAGCACTGGAACATATTACAACACTCCCAGTGTGTAGCTACACAATATTTTGTGACTCCAAAAGTGCCTTTCAGTCCCTGAAAGTCTTTAATACTGATCATCCCTTGGTGTTGAAGATCTTGCAGTGGATCTTCTTGCACCAATATAGAGGCAGCATTGTTTCATTTTGTTGTGTTCCTGCCCATGTGAACATATCGGGAAACGAAGAGGCAGACAAGCTAGCCAAATCAGCGGCGCAAACTTTGATACCAAGAAAATGCCCTGTTCCATATCGTGATACATTCTTTGATATATGGAAATCTGTCCAGCATTTATGGGCACTTCAGTGGGACAGAGTAGGCCCCAATAAAATGAAAGAAATTACTAGACAGACACACCCTTGGAAATATGACCTAATACCAAGGAAGTGGGAGGTTGTATTGTGTAGATTATGCATTGGCCATACTCATTTAACTCATGGCTATCTGATGGATGGGGAGAATGAGCCCTTCTGTGACGATTGCTTAGTTCCACTGACTGTTAGGCATTTGCTGGTTGAGTGTCCCAGTCTAGTGGGAATTAGGAATCGTTTTTTAGCTTATAGTAGTGAAGCAGGTGGTAATTATAGCATGCCAAAACTGTTGGGAGAAAGCATGTGTGTTAACCCTCTTACGCCGACTGGACGTATTTTACGTCGACATTTTTTGTCTCCCGTGTGCCGACTGGACGTATTTTACGTCGACTTACAAAAGTTTTTTTAAAATTCGCGGAAAAATACTTATAGGCCTACCAGCCTAAAACTTTTGAATCACGCGCCTTGGGGGATGCTGGGAGTTCACGGATCAAGGTGTTGTTTTGTTTGTTTATCGTTACGCAGGCGCGCAAGCGCGAATTTCTTTCTTGCCGCACTAAAAAGTATCTGTGACACATCTCGGAAATTATTTCGTCACTTTGACATAATTTTTGTACCATTGTAAATTAGCCGTTACATGAAGTATTATATATGAAAATGTGCGCATTTTTATGTAAAATACAACAATAAAATACTCATGATTGTAGCTTTTATCAGTTTTGAGATATTTTCATATAAATAACGATAATTGCCAAAATTTCAACCTTCGGTCAACTTTGACTCTACGAAATGGTCGAAAAACGCAATTGTAAGCTAAAACGCTTATATTCTAGTAATATTCAATCATTTACCTTAATTTTGCAACTAATTGGAAGTCTCTAGCACAATATTTCGATTTATGGTGAATTTATGATTTTCATTTTCCTTACGTCGCGCGGTAACTCTTTCTGAAAAAAATCATACATGCGATTGTGGTAATGTTTGCACCATTTTAAAATTAGCCGTTATATAGTTTTATATATGGAAATGTGCGCAATTTCATGCACAATACAACTAAAAACAACCCATGGTTGTAGCTTTTATCAGTTTTGAGATATTTTCATATAAATAACGATAATTGCCAAAATTTCAAACCTTCGGTCAACTTTGACTCTACCGAAATGGTAAAAAAACGCAATTGCAAGCTAAAACGCTTTATATACTAGTAATATTCAAGCATTTTACCTTCATTTTGCAACAAATTGGAAGTCTCTAGAACAATATTTTCGATTTGATGGTGAATTTATAAAAAAATAAAAAAAAACATTTTCTTTACGTCAGCGCGGTAACTCTTCCGAAAAAATCATACGTGCGATTGTGGTAATGTTTGCACCATTTTAAATTGCCCGTTACATAAAGTTTTATATATGAAAATGTGTGCAATTTCATGTAGAATACAACAAAAAATAATTAAGAAGGTTGTAGCTTTTCTCATTTTTGAAATATTTGCATATAAATCACACGATAAATAGAAAAAAACCACGGTCGGTCAACTTTGACTCTACCGAAATGGTCGAAAAACGCAATTGTAAGGTAAAACTCTTACAGTATAGTAATATTCAGTCATTTTATCTTCATCTTGAAGCAAATTCGAAGTCTCTAGCAAAAATATTTGGATTTATGGTGAATTTAAACAAAAATCTTTCTTTCCCTCCGCGCGCAGATTCTCCGCCACAAATCTCCGAAATACATACGTCCCATTCTCGGAATATTTGCTGCGTTTCATATTAGGCATTCATAGAGCTTTATATGAAAATGTGCGCAATTTCATATAGAATAAAAACGAAAAATATTTGAAGGTTGTAGCTTTTTTATTATTTCCGAAATATAATTGGCATATAAAAAATATATATATAAAAAAATTCGACATTCGCGTCAACTAACTCGTCAGATATGGTCGAAAACTGCAATTATAAGCTAATACTCTTACAGTATAGTAATATTCAATCATTTTTCTTCATTTTGAAAGAAATTGGAAGTCTCTAGGGACAAGGATTTAGAGTTTTATGGTGAATTTTTGAAAAAAAATATTTGTTTACGTCAGCACGTTACGAATTCATGCATTATTTTGTGAAATAATATTTTCTCTGTGTTGCTTTTATCGTTTTACAATGTTTTATATACCAAAATGATCGCAATTTAGTGTAAATTACAACGAAAAAAAAAGTAACTGTTACCTTTAACGTTTTGCGCACAGCGCGATTTGAATACAATTATATATGAAATTTCGTTTTTGCGCTATCATATATTGCTTATTATATATGATGAAATTTTTTCAATTTTTTTATTTCTGATGGTTGCATACTAAACTTCAGGCAATGAAAAAAAAAGAGCCAAAAATGAACTCTTAATCTTGAAAACTAAGCGCGCTGATTATTTTTTTAAAAAAATATTTTTACCGCTTCCTCGCTCACTCCGAAACCCCTCTGGCCCACGGGCGGGAGACAAATTTTTATTTACGCTCCGGCGTAAGAGGGGACTTAATAAAACGTTATCTCTTTTATCAAAGAAGCTGGTCTTCTCAAATTATATCTGATAGCTGTGCGTCTTAGTTATACTTTTTTCCCCTTTTTATGTTTTATTGTTTATTTGTTCAGATTAACAATTCTTTTTATTAGAATTTTTTATTTGATCAGAATTTTATTATTTTAATCAGAAATTATTTTTTTTAATCAAATTTATATGTATCTCTTTTAAAAAAATAAAAATTATTTGAAATCTGTTTAATATATTATAAAAGTTAAAAAATCACACTTAGTATTCAGTGTCGGTGGACTCTGGTAGTTGTGACGCCCAGAAAACCACAATAATCAATCAATCAATCTATATGTGTAGGAAAACAAATGCAATCGGTTCTTTAAGAAGTCATGTTTGGCTGACTTAATTTTCAAACCAGCCAACCTGTCTCCTAAGAACTTCCAAGTGTTTCTCTATTGAATCTGTGGCAATCAATATATTGTCCATGTATCCAAATATGGACTTCCCTAATATCTCATGTAAAAACTGTATTTACTAATCTCGTTAAAAGTCATAGCACCACCTGACAAACCAAAAAAGACATCGTGTAAAATCAAAATGCCCCTTGGGCAAGGAGAACGTGGTAAGTTCCCGACTATCTTCACTAAGAGGAACTTGCAAGAATTCATTGCATGAGGTCTGTTGAAGAGTATATATTTTTACCCCATTTCTATAAAAATATGTTGGGGTATTGCAGGCCACCAGATACTGTCTAATGGTCTCATTCCAAACTGACAAAAAACTCTACACAGACTAGGATGGAGCCACCTTTTCTTAGGCACCTTGCTCTTGACACTTTAGTTAGCCCTAAATTATCCAATTTCAAAGTAAACTATATCCCAAAATTCAGCCAAAAACCTTGCCTTACATAAAATCCTGCTGTATGATCTTTGTAGTCTGCATTAGCTAAGTTATCCCTATAAATTTTCCAATCATTTGCATTTCTGCCTCTTAAAAACTCATTTTTCCCCTCTACAATAGAAACTGAAACTATTGAACCACCATCGTCTCCAATCCTGGAGGTCTACCACATAAGGATCTCTGATAGTACCTCGTTGTGTCATTACATTCAATAAATCCAGCCATGTGACACCCGTATTTGATACCCTGCTCACAGGAACCCCTACTAAACTACACAAATTTTATGTGCCCATTTTAGAGTTTTTCAATTTCTCAAACCAATTCTCCTGCTGCAACCAAAAAGCTGAGAACTATGCCTCAACCAATGTCCTCTGAACTTTCTTGATCTTGTAAAAACTCCTAAGATCATGAACCATATCTCTTCATTTTTCTCTGTACCATAGGATGTCCTGAGAAACACCTTAGAGCTCCATCTAAGACCAGCATTTGTATACTGAAAAACTATGGCAGGGATGTGCCAGATCCCATTTATTAAAATGCAACTAGGCTTTAGCCTCTTGGAAGGCTCCTGCATCATTTTTAATTCCCTTGGCATCAAGAAAATTATTTACTACCCTCAATGAAACGGACCTTGAAATGGACGAACTCCTGATGCCAATCGTTATGACTTTATGAGCAAAAGTCTATCATAGTACCTTCCGGCATTTTTTGTCTGAATTAAAGAAACCTCCAGTATTTGGGACTTGACCTGATCTCAATATCATTAAAAAGTACCAAAACAATATTGTCTAAGTTCACTAACAAGCCAAAACAAAACCACAAAATTATCCCCAAAAATCAATCATCTCAAAATAAACATTTCATAAACTCTGCGGGGAAAAAATTACCCCTTTCAACCTCTCAGTCCAGGTTATTCCATCAGCTGATCATTTGTAGGTCAGGAGGAGGGTCAAAACCCTTTTCGTCTTCTGAGTGTTAGAGGTGACGAGGGTGGAAGAAGTGGAAGAAGAGAAAACAAGAAATGCATAAGGGAAGTAGCAAATGCTTGAGGAGACCTTCCCCCTCTTGCCTCGTGCTGTGCAAATGGTTTTTGCTGAAGTGCTAGCTGGCTATCTTTAGACCCAAACTACTATTAGTCCCCTTCCACCCTTCCCAAAAATAAAAAAAATAAAAACTCATCAGTGACGTATATTCACCGAATGATTAATTCCTGATAAAGTACATGAAGAAAGGAGAAAAAATTAATAATAATAAACATCCCCTGTCCCATTCATTTCAGTTGTAATACATATAAAAAAAAAATCACTGAATCACCGTTATCTCAAAAGTTAAGATATCTTAGTTTACAGACCACTGAGCTGATTAACAGCTCTCCTAGAGCTGGCCCGAAGGATTAGATTTTTTAAGTGGCTAGGAAAACCAATAGGTTACCTAGCAATGGGACCTACAGCTTATTGTGGGATACAAACAACATTATATAGAGGAATAAATTTCTAAATCACAGAAATGATATTGTTTATGATACAATAAGTTTCATACATACTTACCTGGCAGATATATTACTTAGCTGTAGACTCCGTCGTCCCGACAGAAATTCAAATTTTGCGGCACACACTACAGGTAGGTCAGGTGATCTACCGCCATCCGCCGCTGGGAGGCAGGAATAGGAACATTTCCCGTATTCTAATCAGATTTTCTCTCTTTCCACCTTGTCTCCTGCGGGGAGGCTGGGTGGGCCATTTATCGTATATATCTGCCAGGTAAGTATGTATGAAACTTTATGTATCATAAACAATATCATTTTCATACATTTAACTTACCGTAGATATATACTTAGCTGATTGGCACCCTTGGTGGTGGGTAAGAGACAGCTAACTACTGAAATAGACAGGTAAACAACATATGTTGTAGGTACAGATAAACCTTCGTTCTACCTGATTAAGCGGAAGACTTCGTGGCTACTGCCCAGGAGTCTGCTTCGCTTCAAGAGCCTCAGCGAGATAGTGATCTATGGCTAAGAGTTCTTTGGGTGGGGTCTGCCAACGGGGGTGTTAATCCACTTACTCGGCAGAGCCTGAATGGCATTTGTCAATGGGGTCTTATCCACTTACATGACAACACAACCTTGCCTAGTGCATAATTAAGGAGCACAAACACCTATCCCGTTCACCTGATCCTAACACGAGGGTTAGTACTTAAATTGAAAGAGTTATCCCCAAACTTCTTTCAAAAAAAATCCTAAAAAACTCGATGTTAAATAAAATTATTTAACTCACTAATT
>NC_061101.1:24726722-24760916 GCF_015104395.2 Macrobrachium nipponense | reverse complement strand
AAAAACTTCAGGAGTCAACTTTTTTTCGTATATATTGGTCTGCGTGAAGTCCGTTCTCTTTCTGTTGGGCGGTTCCCTTCTCACGTGGGGATTCACAGAAACGAGACTGCAGACAGGGAAGCAAAAGCTGCTAGCGCTTTGCCAGAAAACAACCTTCAGGAAAGTGCCTCATGCAGACCTAAAAAGTCCCATTAGGTCTTATATAGTAAATGGCAAGAAAGGTGGACTTCTCCTCTTCTTTGCTCCAGATGACAGACGAGCAGAGGAGGTTATTTTAACGAGGTTAAGGATTGGGCACACTTATTTAACCATCAGTTTATTTTAGAAGGAAACAGCCCACCAGTGTGTGCTTACTGCGACGAGATACTAACAGTTGAGCACATTCTGATGGTTTGCCCCAGATATTTTAACCAAAGGGAAAGATATTTACAGGGTAAATCCCTCTCGAATATCTTGGGAGATGAAGCAGATATTTCTGCTCTCATCTCCTTTTTAAAGTTTATAAAAATTCTTAATAATGTTTAAATAATTATTTATATATCACATACAGATTTTTAAAGACATTAAACTATTTTTAATATATATTACGCCATTCATTAAACTTCATATTTTTATTTATTTATTAGTCACATCTAATTTTATGAATCATCTCTCACTAATTCATTAATTCATTTACCATAATTCAACTTATTTAACCTTCACTACGGCGCTGAATGGCCTTCTTGGCCCCAGTGCCTGGGCTTTAGTCCTAAATATCATACATCCATCCTGTGGCATTTGGAAAAAAATAAGAAAAATTCAGGGTAAATTTACACCCAATCCTCCTCCAGTACTTAAAGTGAATAATAATCATGTCACTGATGCCACAGAAATTAGTAATATGTTTTCTGAACACTTCGCTCGAGTCTCTGAAAAATCAGATGGTTCCCCAGGACATCATTTCAGAATGATGGAAGAACAACATGTACTTGACTTTTCATCAAACAAAGCTGAATCATATGATATGCCTTTTTCTGAAAGGGAATTTGACTCTGCTTTAGCTAGGAGCAAGAACACTCCTCCTGGTCAAGATGAGATTCCTTATGAAATGTTTAAACACATGTGAGGACCAGAGATTAAGACAGGTAGCTGGTTACTGATGATTTATTTACATACAAACTGGGTTGACATAGACAGGTGCGGACGGATAAGTAGTGCAGTCTCCACCGCGCGAACAGAAATGACTCGAGACAGTAAAATTTGTGTTTTCTTACAGGACATACATTTAGATATATTAAGGCGTACCAATAATGGAATTGCATGTGTTATACATCGGCGGAAAGGCCGCGGAACGCTCTATCGGACGGAAGTAAGAACAACGCGACTTGATGATTGGGTTCGATGAAAATAGGGAAAAAGCGTTGTCCTTGCACACATTTCAAGGAACACAAAACTTTTTATAATCAGTATTATCAATAGAATATGGGATGAGAGTAGCTACCCTAGCATATGGGAATTAGCTACCATGTTATCATTCCTTAAGCCTGGAAAAGATCCTCTCTCTGCAGCAAATTACCACCCCATTGCTTTAACTTGCTGTTTATGTAAATTGATGGAAAAAATGGTAACTGTAAGACTGATGTGGTATCTAGAGCACAAAAATATTCTAACACCTTCTCAGTGGCCCCCCAGATGCTGAAGCCTTGCAGAGGATGGGGGCTTAGGGTTCAGCAGCTGGGCCCTGATGCCAGGTGGGAACTGCTTTCTCACTGGTCCTTGGTGCCCAGCTGTTGATCCAACTAAATAAGTCAGCCCTTTTCCTTCTACTAAAAACATTTCATCTTTCTGCCTTTCTCCCCCTATAAGGTATGGATTCTATGATGATGACTATTGGCTTGGTTTTGGACATGATTTAGTCTAAATCTTGGGATTTGAAGGAGGGTGAGGTTGGATGGCATGCCACCTCACCCATAGAACTCTAGTACCTGATGTGGTCGAGCCAGGGGAAAGTTTAATGTCAAACCCTATCCTCAGTGCCAGGTCTGATCTCGAAGGACATCATGACGCCTTAGCACTGGAGATATGGTGTATATCCGGTAATTACCCCTAGGACGACCCTAATTAAAGGGATGACCCGTCCTCTAAGTGTGACTCCATGGTGGGTATGGGGAATATATGGATGAATTCAGTTTTTATGTTATATGGCAACCACCCCTATCTCTGCTGATGACCCTATGCTTTCGTCAAAGGACTTGCCAACAGAACCCGAACTTCAATTTTTCATGGTCTGTCCCCATGATCAATGTAGTACCCCTGGGCCGAATGACAGACGAACACAGTTGATGACCCAAAGCAATACGAGTAGATATTCGGCCAGGAAATCTCAACATAAAGCATCTGGCTCCAGTATTGTCACACTGGAACCATTTGCCATGAAGAGAAATAAAAAGTATGAAATAGCTCCTGGGGTCTTTGTACCAAATTCTTTTAATAAATACCTGAATTTAAAGCTTGAGGGTGACAATATAGATATTTTTCAAGTAAACAGGGAAATATTGAAATGTTGTGGCAGAAAGCCAAAATTAACATCTCAAAATGGAAATATGCTTCTAGTGGAAAGTATCTCCCCAGAGGAAAGCATTAAGTTGATGGGATTGTCAGACCTTGCGGGAGTTACGGTTGAGTGCACGCACTCCCCACTCCAGCCTGAACTCCAGCAAGGGCTTGATTTATGCCCCTCAGTTGATGGCTTTCTTTGAGGAGAGACTTTTATCAGAATTAAAAGACCACAGTGTAAAAAAGGTGGACAGGATGACAAAGAAGGTTGATAATAACAGAATACCTCAACCTACCTTAATATTAACTTTTAATACTTTAAGACTTCCAGAATGTGTGTCTGCAGCCTGGTATAGGTTCCACAGGGTCTAGGACAACTGGCCACGGCCGACTGGCCGTGGTCCAGCTGGCCGTGGCTGACTGGCCGCAGCTCAACTGGCCGCTGGGGACGACTGGCCGCAGCCGACTGGCCGCAGCGGTAAGAGAGAGAGAGAGAGAGAGATTTTTTTTTATCTTTGAAGGAAACTAGTTTTATTTTATTTATCTATTTTTTTTTAAATACCCCTTTTGATTTTTGTGATTGTTGTTATTGGTTTAAAATCAAAACTCTTTCGAATAAAACTGGTTTTTTTTGTTATTGTTATTAATGGTTGTAAACTATTTTCATTTTTTAAATGAGAGCTTGATACTTTGCCAATTGGACTGTTTCCTGTTTTAAATACATTGTTGAACTTTGTAATTATTGTTAATGGTTATAAACTATTTATTTCATGTTTGCATATCATTTCTCTAAGAAAAGAATAATACTTAAAATGTAAATTTTATTACACAGCTGAATTACATAGAAGTTACATAAAATCTGAATTACTGCCCAGCAAACACACAAGTATTGGTCATACATTGACCCATTGCCGGAGATCCAGACTTTCGGGTATCGGTACAAATGATCAGTAGCATCGGTCCAATTTATATCCATTATCCGTTTGCACACGGGCCTTAATGGCACTGTGTTGAAAGAATGTTGGGACAATACATGCAATCCATAATCACGCCAATGCATGTGTTGGACCAGTAGTGGAACAACTCTGGACTTCCAACTTTCTATTTTTGGGCAGATACTGGTACGATTACCAGTATCCAATTTATGTTTCATTACGGATTGCCAGATAATGCCAATGCATGATATTGAAAGAATTAAATGTGATATCTATGTACATCACTCTGCTGTATCTAAAGTTTGAAAATAAAACTATACAATGAAAAAACGGACTCCTTTGGCAGTTTTGTTCAGTGGTCTTAGACACGTGATCGAACCCCACTGGAAGAAATGTTAGAAGCTCGATCTCCTTACTTTACCTTTTTGTATCAGCACTATAGTTACATGCATAAAACATTGTATAGTTTATTTTCAAACTTTAGCTACAACAGGGTGATGTACATAGATATAAAACATTTCTTTCATAGTCTTCTGGACAAAACGTATACCCTTATATATCTGTATGTTGCAATATTCATCTTAATTTACTTTGATAAGTAGTATAGGGTGATGTGGCAAAAGTATTTAGGTATTGACAAAATTTTTTTTGAAAATAATTTAAACACTTTTATGCAAACATTATAGTCAATAGTAGAAACAAATCAATACTCTTTTAAAAACTGTTCTGTGATCAAGATTGTGGCTGTCATGTAAACAATAATTTCAATAAATGCATTAACACTAAAAAAAAATGGGATTCCATTTATACTGGTGTTTTAACATCAAAATACATAGTCACAATTAAATTTTTATTCGAAGGCAAAAAAATGGTTAACAAAACAGTTGCAGTAACTAGTACCATATATATTAACTGCATTCTCTATATCTCACTACATACTACATAAACTCTCTTAATTGTTTAATATATCTGATTTCTATATACAATATTTTACAAAAAGTAGCTGATGATACAGTCAAGGAAATTATAAATATTCATGGATTTCTGTCAATGTTTGTTGTGACTTCGTGCAAGATGGTACATCCATTTAATTAAAAAAAAAGTAATGCAGGAACACAAATTGCCATTCATAAAGTACAGCACTGTATGTACTAGATAAATGGATGTAGCATCTTGCATGAAGTCACAACAAACATTAGACAGAAAAGAATGATACTTCTCTACATCAAATTATTCATTTAAATAATAATAAATAAAAATTATTCATAAATATTATAAAAATCTAATCAAAAGAGACTGACAATAATAAGATAAATTTGATTGATAAACAAATTACATGAATATTTATAATTTCCTTGACAACAGTCAGCAGAAGTGCTCTATATTATATTCCTTCAGGATCCCAACCAGAATTAGGTTGAGATGAATTGGGACTCTCATCTTGACTTTGCTGACTGTGCAAGTCTTTTGGTCTTTTCCTTCCCACGTATCTGTCACATGCATTTTTTAGATAAATCATCATAGTTTTCCCTACTTCAGTTTCATCAGTTGATAATTGTGTCTTGTTCACCAGAATATCTGAAAAGGATAATCAATATTAGTAAATTGCATATCTGCAGTACTACACATAGTCCAACAATATAAAAGCCTTTATATTCAGTTACTTCTATACCACTATTATTACAATTATTTGAGTTTTGAGTTTAAAATCTAAGTTAGAAAAGCATAAACCTCTGAACCCAAAGGGGTTTCGAGTAGGAAAAGTAACCCTCATACAGGAAGGTAAAAGTGGCGACAATAAAAAAAGAAAAAATGGTGTAACTTTGTGTACTCTCAAGCAAGTGAAACTCAAATCCAAGACAGTGGAAGACATTGGTACAGAGGCTATGGCAGTATCCAACTTTAGAAGTTTTTATGTCAAAGTATTAAAATTCATTTAAAGGGTAACAATTAGGTTTAAGTCCTTTTTAACTTTGTGGGATTTGATTTTGGTGTTAACCCTGCCAAGGCTAAATGAAATAATGGCACTTATGGTTTCTGTGCTTTAACTTACACTGCACTTTTATAATGGATTACTTTGCATTACTTTTAAACCTTACTGAATGTGGTGGATGAAATACAAATGCAACTCATGTTTTGAAGATTTCACATACAGTACTTATATTTTGACTATCTACCAGCATCCATGGCACTTCACTGCATCTGCATCCCCATCTAAAAGCTAGCAATAGGCAGTACTACAAAGTGCCAATTTACACACTGCAAAAGCCATACCCTACACCTAACAGCATTATACAGCACTCACTTATTATAATTCCACACAATGTCGTGTTCTCGAACCCTTTCTTGCATGTATTTGTTTTCGTGTTCCAGCCAAGACGACCTTTCCAGTTTGAACTCGTACTGGAGTCCACTTGTCATGCAGAAGTCAATCATGGTTCTGACTGCTGCTTTGACGGTTGCTCCCCCAAGAATCTGGAGTCGATGTACCTAGAAATAACATTCAATAAGACTGGTTATACAAAAGTTTTTGATAATCATTAGTAATGAAATCATTCTACACTATGGCCTTTTCTTATCTTTAGTAATGTCAAAGTAAAAGTTTTCAGTACTGAAGCATAATAAACATCATGTGCATATCATGGTAACTGACATGTTGCTTACAGTGACTTTAAGGGCACTGTCCCCATTTATCTGTTGTTCAAAGTCCTCAAAGTCTACATATCTTTGTATTGGTAGCAATCCGTCCAGCAAGGATAAACTCAGGTCCAGTGGGTGCAGCAGCTGAGTTTGTTCAAATGTTCGATGGTACTATCATTATTTTCTAGTGAATTCGCTGATCTTGCACCCTACTTTCCAATTTTGTCATTGTCTCACAAGAGGTCGCATCACTTCCAGCATAAGAGGTTGCATCACTTCCACCATAAGAGGTCGCAAGACTGAAAAAGAAATCAATATTTTCCAATATCTAACCAGAAGTGTGTTAATTTAAATGTAGTTAGCACAAATCTCTTTTCATAAATAGCTTCACCAACACAGGAAATAAAAGCTGATTTTATTGGTTACACAGGTACCATCTGATTTACAATATTCAATTTACTGAAAAATTGAGGAAACTGTCAACAGATACTCTTTGGAAATCTGTATAAGCAAAAAGAAAAAAGGTTGATAGCCCCACACACACACAGATTGCCAAGCAATTAGTAAGCTAGGAGAAGACATTATTTTCACATCCATCGTTGTTAAAAATTTCACCACTAGTTGCTTGTGTATGTGAATTATTTTCTACAGTAGCTTTTTTATTTCCCATGCAAAGTTCTCTATATTCCTTATATTATCTTTCTGCATGACGATTCAAGGTCCATGTACTTGCCATAATGAACAATCCCCAGCTTCACAATTCTTGAACATACAGGGGACCTGAGACAGAAAAATATCAAGGTATGGTGTGGGAAAAGCTTACTTTTGGCTTGTTGTCCTAATTGAAAGTGGGTACCAATTTTATGAATGGCAAAGCAACTAGTGGGAGGTGTGATGTAAATTAATTAGCAGAGGGAGAATTCAGATCTGGATTGAAAGGTAAGGTACAGTTGTGTTGTTGGTGGAGACATCCAGCCAGGTCAGGGAAACAAACATGGCAGAAGGTGGAAAACAACAGGTCATGAAAATTGAAGTCAGAATGAATTCCACGGGTAGGCAGGTCAACCCTTCAGAAAAGGCCAAAGTAAAAGAAGCAATAGATAAAACTCTAGAGGAGTGACGTCTCCTTGTTAGACATCAAAGAATGTTTAAAAGGTAGGCCTCATGACAACAGTAAGCTAATAGATTTCTTTTTTTTTTTTTTAGACCACAAACGATGATTTTTTACCTACTTCCACCCAAAACAAGAAATCGACAAGTGATAGGAAGAAGTCATGCCCATGTGGGCAATGCAAGGTCCAGCTAGGCCAGAAGACGAAACCGCCAAGTGTGATAAATGCAAAAAATTGTTCTGCACAGACCTAAACAAGCCTCAAATGAAGACTTTCTTGAGGTCGATAAAAATGACAGAAAAGGAAAAAGGCCTAGATTGGTATTGCAGTTACTCAAAGAAGATTGCAGATCATACAAAGAGAAATTAGAAAAAGCAATTGAAGAAACTGAGAAATGCTGAAAACAAGCTTATATAGGTATTGCATGAGATGCTAAAAGGAAGAAAGGAAAACACTAGTATTTTGCTATAAACAATGTAATTGGGAGGTACAGGCAAAAAGGGTCAATAAGTCAGGATGAGGAAATTGCTATGAGAAAGGATAGAGGAAACATCCCAGATCACCAAGAATTTTGGAAATATGGTATTGGATGGAATAAAAAGTGCAGAGAAAGTAAAAAAGGAGAATAAATCAATTGGAGAACTAAAGTTACTCAAAGAAGATTGCAGATCATACAAAGAAAAATTAGAAAAAGCAATTGGAGAAACGGAGATTGTGCAGAAAACAGGACAGTGAGCAATCATTGGAGCTTCATGAAGACCTGCAAAACCCGAAATGAAAACCTAGTGAAGAATGGAAAACAAACAAGGTACAATCACGGAAAGGACCACTAAAATAATGTCAAGACTAAAGAGTAACTCACCTAACCCTGACAACAAGCAATGCTTGAATAGCGAAACCCTAAACAGGGACCACGATTAACAGAGGGGTTGGAAAGAAAGCAAAGAACATGGGAAACAAAGTGCACCTAAGATAAGGATAAGCTAACAAGAGCAGAGTGCAGGTTCTTTACGACAGGAAAGTGCAAGAAAGGAGACTTGTGAGTACCTGCGCTTACGACAGGAAAGTGCAAGAAAGGAGAGACTTGTGAGTACCTGCACTTACGACAGGAAAGTGC
Organism: Macrobrachium nipponense; assembly: GCF_015104395.2. NCBI lineage: Eukaryota > Metazoa > Arthropoda > Malacostraca > Decapoda > Palaemonidae > Macrobrachium > Macrobrachium nipponense. The sequence goes on along the minus strand of NC_061101.1, from coordinate 24,752,577 downwards.
AAGAAAGGAGACTTGTGAGTACCTGCACAAGTGGAAAAGCAGAATTTATAAAAGATCCCAGAACAGTCAAGGCAGAAAAAGAGGTAAACCAAAGGACAGTATATAAGTTCTACAAAGAAGGTTATATTGTAAATATGACAGGAACTGTAAATACAGCCACAGAGTCATTAGCCAGAATAGGACTATAGTACGACGAAATTAAGTAGACCAAAGATGAGAATGTATGCGTTTCAAAGAGGGGCACTGCAAATATGGTAGAAACTGTAAATACAGTCACAGAATCAGAAGCCAAAATAGGGCTATAATAAATGGAAAGGCAAGGTACCAAGAAATAAGACACGTTGACTATGAGCCAGAATAAAAGAGCAAGCAGAGATGAGGATGAGCAGTATATGTGCAGGTTAAAAAAAAAAAAGATCAATCAAAGAAATAGCAGAAGAGCAATCAAGAGCCCTTTATGGACAATTTTGGACAAATAGCTTGGTAAATACATGTACCAAATATATTATAGAAATTAACGGAATGAGATATGCCAAAAAAGGTACCAAGAAATGAGACAAGTTGACTATGAACCAGAATAAAAGAGCAAGCAGAGATCAGGATGAGCAGTATATGTGCAGGTTTTTCAAAACAAAGATCAATCAAAGAAATAGTAGAAGAGCAATTAAGAGCCCCTTATGGACAATGTCGGACAAAAAGCTTGGTGAACACATGTACCAAATATAATAATAGAAATTAATGGAATGAGGTATGCCAAAAAAGCACTGAATAAGGAAATAAAGATAAGAATTAATCAAGATATCTAAGAGACTTTCAAACAAAAGAGGAAAGAAATAAAGAAGCTGAGGTTCACAGATAACTTCGAGGAAAACAAAAACATAAGGGAACTGGAAACAAAGGAAGCATGTATCATAATGAAAGCCAGACTGAATATGTTGAACTTAAAGGCTAGCTTCCTGGGTAAATTTCAGGACGAGGTCTGTGATATATACAGAGGAGGGGAGGACATCACCGAACATTTATCAGTGTAAATCAATTAAAAAAACAGATCAGGACATAAATATAGACACGGAAATCCCCTAGCAGAAAACTGGGGGAATACATAAGGATAGCCCACAAAATTAAGAATGTTCTTATACCTGGAAGCGATGGATGTCAAAGCTAAGTAGCATTGCCCTGCCTCAGTTATATTAAGAAAAAGAAATGAAAGGGGGTTGGGTTAAAATTAAAGTAGAAATATTGTGTTATATCTAATTTGGAAACATCTTTAATTTTGGGGGGTTACTATTGTTGCAGAAAAGGACAATAGACATGAATTAAAATACAGGTAGTGTTCAAGTTACAATAATTTGTCTTACGATAATCCGATTTTACGATGGGGTTAACAATTAATACTGATACGACAATATTTTGAAATTATTTTAAAATTTCACTCGCAATGAACGCAGGCAGCAGAGTACACTCAGGGAGCGAGAGAGACCAAATTACAATAGCCTAAATTTATCCTGTCTCTAGTTAAAGAGTCTGAAAACAGCAAAGAGAATGATGAAGGTATTGTTTTAACGTTATAATTGTGTAAAAATGTATAGTCCATGAACCAACCGAACTGATAGTAAGCAATTACCGTAGTCATGTTATAAATGATGATATGTAGCATAGGAATATTTTTATGCAGAAAGTTTATTTGCTATAGATCAAAGCTCAGCAAGGAAATATACTGCTAATGACTATCATGCAATAGCAACAAGGATAAAACTCTTGTAAACTTGTGCCATCAAACACAACCTTAGATAAAATTGTGCTATCGAACACAATCGTAGATAAAATTGAGAGAAAATCATTTTATCAAAACTATTGGGCTTGAAAGAACACATTTTACAGTTTTTTTTAGACCAATAAAAGATAACGCAAAGCTTGTATTACGCTGAAACCAAGTGAAAATAGTGAACAGAATCCTGTAATTTTTTTTTACACAAAAAAACATGCCCCTGATGCAATCTTTTCATGAAAAAAATAATTTAGTTCACAACAAATGTATTCAAGTCATATTTCAACTTAAACACGTTGTCTAACGAAAAATGACCTTGTCTCATATAAGTAAAGTATCTGGATATTCATTTATGCTAACTAGAAGCTAGAAAATTTGCTCATAATTGAGTTAAATATGGCAAAATAAACTTGTATGGGCCACCAACTGATTTCTAAATCAAAACATTGACCACTACCTATATGTTAGTATTTTATAATGCAATAATACAAGAATACCTACAATATTATTGGATACAGTGAAGTGATGTAGAACTTATTTTATAATTATATGCAGCTATCAGCAGCCTGACATCACTCAATTGTACTAATGTCTGACTGATTCTCGTTTTGTGTCCAATTTTTTTTCCTACTAATATATCATAGTCAGAATGCACTGAACCTCCAGAATTGGCTTATATCAATTAATAAATTACTATACCGTTTGTGTAATATAGAGAATACTGTAGGCTACGCTACTGTATTCGTATGTCTACATTAGGCCAACACTTTAATTTTAGTCAATTTCTTCGTACTGAATTTTCACAAGCACATATAGGGTATAAAACCGCATGGTACAGGGGCAGACCATGTACGATCAATGTGTACAACCCCCAAAAAAAGTACATTATAACGCGTCCTGACATCGGAGATGGGCATCAGACGCGACTTGTTGTTGGTGAGAAACAGAGCTAAAGACCTCTACTCCGGTGTCAGGACGCATTATAATGTACTTTTCTTGGGGTTGTACACATTGATCATACATATGGTCCACCCCTGTACCATGTGGTTTTTTACCCTAGCCTACATTGAACCTAGAAAATATGCTGAAACTAATAATTATTATGCTGTATACCTATGTATAAAGTAGTGTAGGCTAGGCTACCCTATATGTAGTGATGGTGCCAATTACCCTAGTGTAGGCTAGGGTATATTTGAGATATGATTTTTCCATAAGTAGGAGAATACCTGTAAACGAGTTTTAAGTAACAAAGTTAAACTGAATACCTAATGAGTAAAACTTAGGATCCAGGAACTAACCCTAAGTTTTCCTAGAATGCCACTCATGACCTATCCGGAACTTGCCTATCCAATATCGATTAGGGTTCCGTGCCCTGACCTGGCTTTAGGGGCATCTGGAGTCTGGACCCCGCTCTAATAACACAACTTAGTAGCTACCATTCCGAGGTTGTCCTACTCTTAAAGAATTTAGCTTATTCATAGGTACTTGTTCCTCATGATAGCCTAACCCCACAATTGCTAAACACATGAACCTAATATGCAAACACTTGCTACTCACAATTGTCTTCCAAAGCACGTTTAATCTTCTTGGTGATGATTTTGCGCTTGCAGAAATGGTCAGCAGTAGTGCTCTTCAGAGACAAGACGATTTCATTGTTTTAAATTTGACCTCAGCCAGTCCACGTGAGTGTAGTAGTAGTAGTAGGCGGTGTTTGTCTTTGAAACGGCTCCTCCCTTGCTTGTTGTTATTCCTCTTTGGTTTATGTTAGGTATCGGTAGATCTATATAACTATTACGCGGGAAGCTATTCTTCTTGGAGATCTTTATGTTTTGTGCTCGTAGAACAGATCAGTAGCATTGCACTTTCGAGAGTGATGATGTTTGCGTTGCTGTACCTTTGTTCTTTACAGTTTTGAAGTTGAACACCCAGCGAGTGTAGTAGTAGTAGCAGTAGTAGTAGTAGGCGGGATTTGTCTTTAAAATGGTTCCCTTGCTTACTTTTCATTCATCCTGTGTTTGGTAAAGTTTTTTCTCTCTGTAATGCCATAGTTTTTTTTAATTCTTTCCTATTTTGAAAAGGTCTACAAATAAAAGCAAAAAGTATATTTCTCTTCATAGTGTCTTGGAATGTTCAAATGAGTAGGTTTAACATAATTTTAAATTTGGCAAAACATAAGAAAATGTGCCAAAAATATGCTAAGTAAAAAAAAAAAAATGCCAAATCAAAATTTTGGATACCAATTATGTTGAGAAGTATCACACACAAATCCACTTTTTTTTTTTTTTTTTTTTTTATATTGTATATGTATGTGGCACTTTTCAAACCAGATTGCATCCAAAAATTTTCGATTTGGCACATTGTGTTTTTCTTTTATTTTGACATATTGTTGGTGTATTTGACTTGTTTCCAAAATTGGAAACACAACACACACACACACACACACACACACACACATATATATATATATTAGAAAAGAAAAAGAAACCCACAAAATCACTTTGTAACTTGTTTACTTCTAAGTATTTACATTTTAGTTTTACTAAGAAGTAACAAGTTACAAAGTGATTTTGTGGTTTTCTTTTTTCAATCTTCAGAAGAAAACTGAAAGAAGTTTTTGTTTTGGTTCATATATATATATATATATATATATATATATATATCTATATATATATGATTATATATTAATATATATAGATATATATATATATATATATATATATATATATATATATTAATATATATTATATTAAATGGTTATCAATAGTCTTGAGAATTTTTTTTTTTTTTTGCTGATATGCAAATATATTTTAAAGTCGCTTCAAAAGATCCAACTGTATGTTTATGAATCGAACCACAGTTGGGTATCCAACACTGGAAAAGAGATAAATCAAGCCGAAATTGGATATCCAGTGTTATCCAACATTGGAAATGCGGTATTATTTTGGTAAATGGGTCCAATTCAGTTATTCCATTATCCATTAGTATAGTTGGATTTCCTCAATAATCCAGAATTGGCCCAATACATCTGTGTTTGCTGGGTGGAATAAAAAATTTAAGAAAATAAAAGATAATTAAAGATAAAAAAAGTTAAATTTCACTAAAAAGCTGAATCATTGAATAAAAAAATCAAGAAAATAAAAGATAATTAAAGATAAAAAAAGTTAAATTTCATTAAAAAGTTGAATTATTGGAATATAAAAACTGCTTAAAATAGCAGCTACATAACTATATATCTTAAGAGAAGTTACGAGCAATTCCTCTCAGATACTCTTCGTCTTTTAGATTTACTGTATCTAAATATTTTCTGTGTGTGAGAGAGAGAGACAGACAGACAGATAGACAGAAATAATTTTTTTTCTCTCATCTCTTCGTCTATGGCCAGTTGGGCTGCGGCTAGTCGGCCCCTGCGGCCAGTTGGGCTGCGTCCAGTCGGCCATGGCCAGTTGGGCCATGGCCAGTCGGTCGCGACCAGTTGTCCCATTCCCTAAGATAAAACAGTACATCCCAAGACCCAGAGGGTGTTTCCATTGCCAGCATTTTGGATACACCCTGCAATCATGTAGATCAAAATTGCAAGAAAATCCTGCAGCCTGTCAACTGTGGAGAAGATGAGCATGGTATGTGCACCAGGGAACCTAAATGCGTTCAATGTGGTGAGGAACATGCATCATCATCTCAGCTGTGTGATGTATATTTACTCGAAAAAGAAATCCAAGCAATCCAAGTAATAGAAAGAACTACATTTAAGGAAGCGCGAGAGAGAGCCAAAGCAAAGACTGTAAGACCTGGTCTAAGTTTTGCTTCTGTAGTAGCAAAACTAAGAAACCAAAAGAAAGAGACAAATAAAAACACCCAAGTTAAGAGCACAAAAGGAAAATCAAATAAAGAATCATTAAAAAGACAGCTAACTGAATCATTAGAGTCAACTGATGATGAGAATGTAAAGACAAGGTTCACTAGAACCAACAAGAAAGACACAAGTATGGAACTGAATAAAACTGAAGTGTCAGTAGAGACACACCCACCACCATCTGCCTCTTTGGAGGCAAGGCCAGTGGTTGCTGGTCTGGTGCCAGCTACTGTTGGTGCCAATTCCTCTTTGGAGGACAAACCAGCAGATGCTGGTCCCCCAGTCCCAGTCCTTGCTGGTACTTCTGCTTCATTAGAGGCAGAGCTGGCTACTGCCAGCAGTACAAAGACACTTGAGGTGGTCTCTTTAGAGAACACCTCTGCTCTCTCCGTCTTGATAGAAATGGAGAGCAAAGAAACTAAAAAAACCTTTCAGTTTCAAAGACATAGAAGGAAAAGATGTTGGCTCTACGAAGACGATAACTCCTCCCAAGAAGCCAACAAAACTTTCCATCAAAATGCCTCCCCCTAGTAGAAAAAAGAAATCTCCCAGTCTTGTAAAAAGGAACCACAATGTTGGTCCTGAACATGAATAGGTTCACTTCCATTATTTGGTGGAACTGTCAGGGACTGCGAGCGAAGTATGAGGAAGTGAAGCTTTTGATCTATGAGCACTCTCCTTTAGGGTATGTTTACAGGAGACTATTCTAGGTGAATATAACCCTTGTCCTAGGGAATATGTTCACTATAGAACTAAATTTGATCTAGAAGTGGAAAATCATAGTGGATCCCTCATCTACATCTGTCGAGACGCTCCACACTAACAAGTGAAACTAAATACTCCCCTCTTCAAGTGTTGCTGTACGAATTAATTTAAGAAGGAAATATACTTTATATTCCCTTTACATTCCACCCAATAGCCATGTCTCCCGAGAGAACTAATATACTTAATGCAGCAACTACCGGAGCCATTCTTCTACTTGGTGACTTCAATAGTAGACATCCATTGTTGTGGGGAGATGTAACATCATATCAGAAAGGGATAGATGGCATCTTTAATAGAAAATGAAGATATAGGTCTCCTTAATACTGGAGAACCCACCCATTACCACATTCAGACAGGCACCGACTCCTGCATCGACCTTTCAATTTGTAGCTCCAACTATAGTGTTGATTTTAGTTGGAGAACAAGTGATGACTGGCATACCAGTGACCATTCTCCAATTGTGATCGACACCAATGATGGTTCACCTATCCCAAGATCACCACGATGGTGCTTAAAGAAAGCAAATTGGAGAAAATTCAGACTTGAGTGAGTTGTAGGGGGATGCAAAACATCTCCCAAGTGTAGATGATGCCATTGATCTACTCAATGGAACATTCATTACATACTGCAGGTCTACAATCGATTCCTCGAACTAAAGGACTATTCAGGAGACGGCCAGTACCGGGGTGGTCAAAAGACCTAAGGCTGTTACACCGAGCTACAAGGTCATCATTGACCAGGTGCCGTAGACACCGCACCTTGGACAATGTCATCATTTACAAACAGTGTAGGGCACGATTTCGAAAAGCTATGAAAGCTGTCAGAGACAAGAATGAGTCGGATATGTATCCTCTATTAACAGCAGAACACCAGTCTGTAGCATTTGGAAGAAAATAAGAAAAAATTCAGGGTAAATTAACCCAATCCTCCTCCAGTACTTAAAGTGACTAATAATAATGTCACTGATGTCACAGAAGTTAGAATACATTTTCAGAAAAAACACTCTCGCTCGAGTTTCTGAGAAATCAGATAGTTCCCCAGGACATCATTTCAGAATGATGGAAGAACAACAGGTACTTGACTTTTCAGCAAACAAAGCTGAATCATATAATATGCCTTTTTCTGAAAGGGAATTTGAATCTGCTTTAGCTAGGAGCGAGAACACTGCCCTTGGTCCAGATGAGATTCCTTATGAAATGTTTAAACACATTTCAAGGAACACAAAACTTTTTATAATCAAATTATTATCAATAGAAAATATGGAATGAGAGCAGCTACCCTAGCATATGGGAATTTAGCTACCATGTTACATTCCTTAAGCCTGGAAAAGATCCTCTCGGTGCAGCAAGTTACCGCCCCATTGCTTTTACTTGCTGTTTGTGTAAATTGATGGAAAAAATGATAAATGTAAGACTGATGTGGTATTTAGAGCACAACAATATTCTAACACCTTCTCTGTGTGGTTTTCGAAAAATGTACTCCACCCTGGACATCTTACTGCAACTTGAAACCTCTGTGTGTGAAGCCTTTGCCTCCAAGCAACATCATGTGACAGTGTTTTTTTTATATAGAAAAGGCATATGACACTGCTTGGAGACATGGGACTCTGAAGACAATGCATAATGTTGGTCTAAGAGGCAAATTACCTTTATTTGTGAAATCCATTTTTACATCGTAGGTATTTTAAAGTTAAAGTTGGCAGTACTTTATCAGAGAAAAGGTGCCAAGAAGGTGTTCCCCAGGGCAGTGTTCTCAGTGTAACACTTTTTGCTCTGGCCATAAACAGTGTTGCAGCTGTTATTCCAAAAGAGGTCTTAAAGACACTGTTTGTGGATGACTTGTCAATATCCTTTGCTGCCACCCGCATGACTGTAGCAGAAAGAAAGCTACAATTAACAATAAATAAAATAGTAAGTTGGGCTGAGAAACAGGGTTTTAAAATCTCTGTAAGCAAGACTACTGCTGTCCACTTCTGTCGGATCAGGGGAGTGCATCCTGATCCAGACCTCTATTTGTATGGCCGTAGAATCCCATGTGCAGAACAGGCACACTGCTTATGCCTAGTTTTTGACAGTAGATTGACTTGGGTCCCCCATATCAAACATATAAAAGCAAAGAGCCTAGAAGCTCTACACATCTTGAAGGTGCTTTCTCACACCAGTTGGGGAGCTGATAGAAATCTTTTACTAAAGCTTCATAAATCTTTAATCTTGTCAAACCTGTCATATGGTTGTGAAGTTTATTCTTCAGCTTCCTCATCTAAGTTAAAAATTTTAGATTAAGTGCATCATTCAGGTATTCGTATAGCCACAGGAGCTTTACGTTTGTCACCAATAACTAGTATGCTAGTTGATGCAGGAGAGATGCCCCTTGAACTCCATCGCCGATCATCATTACTTCGGTACTGGTTTAGAGTGCAGACTCTCCAAATCTCTGGCATTTGCTGTGGCAAATAGAAATATTTTTAACGGTTTTTACGAAAGTCATCCAAGGTATCCCACTCCTTTTATAGCTATAGAATTAAAAAAATTTTACAGGATACAAATATTAAAAAATTTTCCATTATTCCCTTTGTGTATCCCTGTACTCCTGTCTGGAGGTTATCCGATGTGAAATTCTGCAGGTAATTCAATGGAGCAAAGAGGGATAAATCTGATGAGGAAATGAGGGCCATATTTTTAGAGCATGTATGAGAGCATGTAGATACAAGTTTTATATTTACTGATGGCTCTAAGTCCAATGCTGGCGTTGGATATGGAGTTTTTATCAAATCTTTTAACCAAAGAGGTGCACTTCCTGCTGTCGCCTCAAACTTTACAGCTGAATTGTATGGCATCCTAGTAGCACTGGAACATATTACAACACTCCCAGTGTGTAGCTACACAATATTTTGTGACTCCAAAAGTGCCTTTCAGTCCCTGAAAGTCTTTAATACTGATCATCCCTTGGTGTTGAAGATCTTGCAGTGGATCTTCTTGCACCAATATAGAGGCAGTATTGTTTCATTTTGTTGTGTTCCTGCCCATGTGAACATATCGGGAAACGAAGAGGCAGACAAGCTAGCCAAATCAGCGGCGCAAACTTTGATACCAAGAAAATGCCCTGTTCCATATCGTGATACATTCTTTGATATATGGAAATCTGTCCAGCATTTATGGGCACTTCAGTGGGACAGAGTAGGCCCCAATAAAATGAAAGAAATTACTAGACAGACACACCCTTGGATATATGACCTAATACCAAGGAAGTGGGAGGTTGTATTGTGTAGATTATGCATTGGCCATACTCATTTAACTCATGGCTATCTGATGGATGGGGAGAATGAGCCCTTCTGTGACGATTGCTTAGTTCCACTGACTGTTAGGCATTTGCTGGTTGAGTGTCCAGTCTAGTGGGAATTAGGATCGTTTTTTTAGCTTATAGTAGTGAAGCAGGTGGTATTATAGCATGCCAAAAACTGTTGGAGAAAGCATGTGTGTTAACCCTCTTACGCCAACTGGACGTATTTTACGTCGACATTTTTTGTCTCCCGTGTGCCGACTGGACGTATTTACGTCGACTTACAAAAGTTTTTTTTAAAATTAAAATTCGCGGAAAAAATACTTATAGGCCTACCAGCCTAAAACTTTTGAATCACGCGCCTTGGGGGATGCTGGGAGTTCACGGATCAAGGTGTTGTTTTGTTTACAATCGTTACGCAGGCGCGCAAGCGCGAATTTCTTCCTTGCCGCACTAAAAAGTATCTGTGACACATCTCGGAAATTATTTCGTCACTTTGACATAATTTTTGTACCATTGTAAATTAGCCGTTACATGAAGTATTATATATGAAAATGTGCGCATTTTTATGTAGAATACAACAATAAAATACTCATGATTGTAGCTTTATCAGTTTTGAGATATTTCATATAAATAACGATAATTGCCAAAATTTCAACCTTCGGTCAACTTTGACTCTACCGAAATGGTCGAAAAACGCAATTGTAAGCTAAAACGCTTATATTCTAGTAATATTCAATCATTTACCTTAATTTTGCAACTAATTGGAAGTCTCTAGCACAATATTTCGATTTATGGTGAATTTATGAAAAACAATTTCCTTACGTCCGCGCGGTAACTCTTCCGAAAAAAATCATACATGCGATTGTGGTAATGTTTGTACCATTTTAAAATTAGCCGTTATATAAAGTTTTATATATGGAAATGTGCGCAATTTCATGCACAATACAACTGAAAACAACCCATGGTTGTAGCTTTTATCAGTTTTGAGATATTTTCATATAAATAACGATAATTGCCAAAATTTCAACCTTCGGTCAACTTTGACTCTACCGAAATGGTCAAAAAACGCAATTGTAAGCTAAAACGCTTATATACTAGTGATATTCAAGCATTTACCTTCATTTTGCAACAAATTGGAAGTCTCTAGAACAATATTTCGATTTATGGTGAATTTATGAAAAAAATAACATTTTCTTTACGTCCGCGCGGTAACTCTTCCGAAAAAATCATACGTGCGATTGTGGTAATGTTTGCACCATTTTAAATTACCCGTTACATAAAGTTTTATATATGAAATGTGCGCAATTTTCATGTAGAATACAACAAAAAATAATTGAAGGTTGTAGCTTTTCTCATTTTTGAAATATTTGCATATAAATCACGATAAATAGAAAAAAAACCACGGTCGGTCAACTTTGACTCTACCGAAATGGTCGAAAAACGCAATTGTAAGGTAAAACTCTTACAGTATAGTAATATTCAGTCCTTTATCTTCATCTTGAAGCAAATTCGAAGTCTCTAGCAAAATATTTGGATTTATGGTGAATTTAAAACAAAATCTTTCCTTCCCTCCGCGTCCAGATTCTCCACCACAAATCTCCGAAATACGTACGTCCCATTCTCGGAATATTTGCTCCGTTTCATATTAGGCATTTCATAGAGTTTTATATATGAAAATGTGCGCAATTTCATGTAGAATAAAACGAAAAATATTTGAAGGTTGTAGCTTTCTTATTTCCGAAATAATTGCATATAAAAAATATATATATAAAAAAATTCGACATTCGGTCAACTTTAACTCGTCAGATATGGTCGAAAACTGCAATTATAAGCTAATACTCTTACAGTATAGTAATATTCAATCATTTGTCTTAATTTTGAAAGAAATTGGAAGTCTCTAGGACAATATTTAGATTTATGGTGAATTTTTGAAAAAAATATTTGTTTACGTCAGCGCGTTACGAATTCATGCATTATTTTGTGATAATATTTTCTCTGTGTTGCTTTTATCGTTTTACAATGTTTTATATACCAAAATGATCGCAATTTAGTGTAAATTACAACGAAAAAAAAGTAACTTGTTACCTTTAACCGTTTTGCGCACAGTGCGATTTGAATACAATTATATATGAAATTTCGTTTTTGCGCTATCATATATCGCATTATTTATATATGATGATAATTTTTTTCATTTCTGATGGTTGCATACTAAACTTCAGGCAATGACAAAAAAAGGAGCCAAAAATGAACTCTTAATCTTGAAAACTAAGCGCGCTGTGATTCTTTGAAAAAAATATTTTTTCCGCTTCCGCGTTCACTCCGAAACCCCTCCGGCACACGGGAGACAAATTTTTATTTACCGCTCCGGCGTAAGAGGGTTAATAATGTTATCTCTTTTATCAAAGAAGCTGGTCTTCTCAAATATATCTGATAGCTGTGCTGTCTTAGTATATACTTTTTTCCCCTTTTTTTATGTTTTATTGTTATTTGTTCAGATTAACAATTCTTTTTATTAGAATTTTATTTGATCAGAATTTTATTATTTTTATCAGAAATTTATTTTTTTTAATCAAATTTATATGTATCTCTTTTAAAAAAATAAAATTATTTGAAATCTTGTTTAATATATTATAAAAGTTAAAAAATCACACTTAGTATTCAGTGTCGGTGACCCTGGTAGTTGTGACGCCAGAAAACCCACAATTAATCAATCAATCAATCTATTATGTGTAGGAACAAATGCAATCTGGTTCTTTAAGAAGTCATGTTTGGCTGACTTAATTTTCAAACCAGCCAACCTGTCTCCTAAGAACTTCCAAGTGTTTCTCTATTGAATCTGTGGCAATCAATATATTGTCCACGTATCCAAATATGGACTTCCCTAATAACTCATGTAAAACTGTATTTACTAATCTTGTAAAAGTCATAGCACCACCTGACAAACCAAAAGACATCCGTGTAAACTCAAAATGCCCCTTGGGCAAGGAGAACGTGGTAAGTTCCCGACTATCTTCACTAAGAGGAACTTGCAAGAATTCCTGCATGAGGTCTGTTGAAGAGTATATATTTTTACCCCATTTCTATAAAAATATGTGGTATGCAGGCCACCAGATATCTGTCTCTAATGGTTTTTTTTCATTCAACTGACAGAAATCTACACAGACTAGGATGGAGCCACCTTTCTTAGGCACCTTGTGCTCTGACACTTTAGTTAGCCCTAACTTATCCAATTTCAAAGTAACTATATCCCAAAATTCAGCCAAAACCTTGCTTACATCTGCTGTATGCTCTTTGTAGTCTGCATTAGCTAAGTTATCCCTATAAATTTTCCAACTCATTTGCATTTCTGCCTCTAAAAACTCATTTTTCCCCTCTACAGTAGCCACTGAACTATTGAACCACCATCGTCCTCCCAATCCTGGAGGTCTACCACATAAGGATTCTCTGATAGTACCTCGTTGTGTCATTACATTCAATAATTCCAGCCATGTGACACCAGTATTTGATACCCTGCTCACAGACACCCTACTAACTACACATTTTAGGTTTGCCCATTTAGAGTTTTTCAATTTCTCAACCAATTCTCCTGCTGCAACCAAAAGCTGAGAACTATGCTCAACCAATGTCCTCTGAACTTTCTTGACCTTGTAAAAACTCCTCAGATCATGAACCATATCTCTTCATTTCTCTGTACCATAGGATGTCCTGAGAAACACCTAGAGCTCCATCTAAGACCAGCATTTTGTATACTGAAAACTATGGCAGGGATGTGCCAGATCCCATTTATTAAAATGCAACTAGGCTTTAGCCTCTTGGAAGGCTCCTGCATCATTTTTAATTCCCTTGGCATCAAGAAAATTATTTACACCCTCAATGAAACGGACCTTGAAATGGACGAACTCCTGATGCAATCGTTGTGACTTTATGAAGCAAAGTCTTATCATAGTTACCTTCCAGCATTTTGTCTGAATTAAAGAAACCTCCAGTATTTGGGACTTGACCTGATCTCAATATCATTAAAGTACCAACAATATTGTCTAAGTTCACTAACAAGCCAACAACCACAAAATTATCCCCAAAAATCAATCATCTCAAAATAAACATTTCATAAACTCTGCGGGGAAAAAAGTACCCCTTTCAACCTCACAGTCCAGGTTATTCCATCAGCTGATCATTTGTAGGTCAGGAGGAGGGTCAAAACCCTTTCGTCTTCTGAATGTTAGAGGCGACGAGGGGTGGAAGAAGTGGAAGGAAGAGAACAAGAATGCATAAGGGAAGTAGCAAATGCTTGAGAGACTTTCCCCCTCTTGCCTCGTTGCTGTGCAAATGGTTTTTGCTGAAAGTGCTTAGCCTGGCTATCTTTAGACCCAAACTACTATTTAGTTGCCCCTTCCAAAATAAAAAAAATAAACTCATCAGTGACGTATATTCACCGAATATGATTAATTCCTGATAAAGTACATGAAGAAAGGAGAAAAATTAATAATAATAACATCCCCTGTCCCTTCATTTCAGTTGTGATACATATACAAAAAAAAAAAATCACTGAATCACCGTATCTCAAAAGTTAAGTATATCTTAGTTTAACCAGACCACTGAGCTGATTAACAGCTCTCCTAGAGCTGGCCCGAAGGATTAGATTTTTTAAGTGGCTAGGAACCAATAGGTTACCTAGCAATGGGACCTACAGCTTATTGTGGGATACAAACCACATTATATTGAGGAATAAATTTCTAATCACCAGAAATGATATTGTTATGATACAATAAAGTTTCATACATACTTACCTGGCAGATATATACTTAGCTTTAGACTCCGTCGTCCCGACAGAAATTCAAATTTCGCGGCACACACTACAGGTAGGTCAGGTGATCTACCGCTCTGCCGCTGGGAGGCAGGAATAGGAACCATTCCCGTATTCTAATCAGATTTTCTCTCTTCCACCTGTCTCCTGCGGGGAGGCTGGGTGGGCCATTTATCGTATATATCTGCCAGGTAAGTATGTATGAAACTTTATTGTATCATAACAATATCATTTTCACATTTAAGTTACCAGTCAGATATATACTTAGCTGATTGGCACCCTTGGTGGTAGGTAAGAGACAGCTAACTACTGAAATAGACAGGTAAACAACATATGTTGTAGGTACAGATAAACCTTCGTTCCTACCTGATTAAGCGGAAGACTTCGTGGCTACTGCCCAGGAGTCTGCTTCGCTTCAAGAGCCTCAGCGAGATAGTGATCTATGGCTAAGAGTTCTTGTGGGTCTGCCAACGGGGTCTTATCCACTTACTCGGCAGAGCCTGAATGGCATTTGTCAATGGGGTCTTATCCACTTACATGACAACACACCTTGCCTAGTGGCATAATTAAGGAGCACAACACCGATTCCGTTCACCTGATCCTAACACGAGGGTTAGTGCTTAAATTGAAAAGAGTTATCCCCAAACTTCTTTCAAAAAACCCTAAAAACTCGATGTTATATAAAATTTAACTCACTAATTAAGGATCAGTATCGGCTCCCTATCCCAGCAATGTATCCGCAGATACGTATAAACCAAGAGAGAAGGATCTCTCGCAGGTTATCTTGACATCCTTTGGGTAATGGGAAGTCAACACAGAGTTGCATATTCCGTATGTGACAGCAAATATGTCCTTTATGACATATTGTTATGGAAAGAACAAGAATTCGCAAAAGCTCGCACTTCATGCGCTTTTAATTCTCAGCTGTTTGAAGGAATCATCAAGGCACTTATGAAGTGCCTTAGAGATCACACTTGTCTCAAAGAAGGTCAGGGCGTTCTTTGATATGGATCTCTTCTGGATGAAGCCTGGAGCCTGGCTGGCGCTTCGCGCCTGGCAGGCGCCTCGCGCCTGGCTGGCGCATTACTCTCAGCTGGTGCCTGGCGCCTGTCTGGCGCTTCTGGAGCCTGGCGCTTCTGGAGCCTGGCTGGAGCCTGGCTCCTGGCTGGCGTTTTTTGTCGCCTGGCGCCTGGCGCCTGGCGCCTGGCTGGCTCCTCCCCACTTGCTGGAGCTTCGAGCTTGGCTGGAGTCTCGAGGCTGGATGGCGATGTCCACATCGGACACTCTCACCTGTCCGATCTGTTCGCCTCTGGCGCATTTGCGCCATGTTGGAGGCCCGCTCCTTCTCCGCATCAGACAATAAACGCGTTCATTCGAGCTGTCTGCCTCTGGCGTTTTTCGCATGTTTGGCATTTGGCGCCTGGCTGGCGCTTCGTTGCCCGAGGATCCTGAACAAACCACAATTGTTTATCAGGAGACTGGAGAAGGGTGGAAGGAACTCTTCTACCTGGAGCCTCTGGCCTAGGACGAGGGGAGGTGCTTGTAGCCAGTTACATCCAGTAGACGATAGGATATCTAAATAGGACGAGAGAGAAGAGTCTTCCTCCGAGGAGGATCCTTCGTGAGTGCTTCCGTTGTTAACGAGATCTATTCCTACATGTTGAGGAGGTTTCTCGTTGCAGAATCTTCCCTCTCCTTGCCCGAAGGAGGGGTAGGAGTCTGGAAGTTGAAGGAGACTCCGAGCCAAAAGTGGGCGAACCCAGGCTTTCTTAGCTCTTATCGTGTCCCTCTGAGTACCTTCTGGGAAGCGCTTCGAGCCCTCATCGCACCCCAAAGACTCTGTAGGGAAACGTTAAACCATTTCTTCTTCCGAAGATAAAACTTACGTACCCTGCCTGGGCAAAGAAACCCTTCTATCTCTTCCCGTATCAATTGGGTAAGTCCCTCGACTTCGAAGCTCTGAGCCAGGATTAGAAGGGTTTTAGTTCTTTGCCAGACATACTATGCTGGCAAGAACCAATCGCCGAGTCTCCATTGAATCTGATGCGAGATTCCAATACACAAAAATTCACTTGTCCTCTTGGTAGTTGGTAGGGCCAAGAGAAACAATGAATTCCCTCATAAAATTTCTTAAAGAAGCTTGAGGAGGAGAAGTTCCAACTTGTCGGAACACGGAATCTGCGGGTCACGAAAAGATCCCAACTCGAAGTACATGATATCCTACCCTTGGTCGTATTGAGGTATCGTATAAGATCCTAGTCCTCTGCTATCTCTAAGTCCCTTTGTAGAGACAGAGTATAGCCTGCTACTGTATTCTTTGATAGCAGATATATACAAAGGTGATTCTTCTCTCAGAAAGGGAAGAAAAACCGCCATGTGGGTCACAGAGGTATCGGAAGAGGACAGTTTCCTCATTCAACCCAGCACAATCTGCAGCACTTCTACGTCTTGGCCATGACACTTGTCATTCCCCTTGCAAAATCCTCTCATTCATATCAACTTCTCGTCAGTCTGCACGCAGACAGACTCAGAGTGGAGAGGTTTTTGAGGTCCCTTTCTGAGTGAGGCTGATAGAGTAGACCGACTCTCTTGTGAAAGCCTTTAGAAAAGTGCTCCAAGAAGGACGTACCTATGTGAATCCAGCCTCTCGAAGGCCAAAATGGGGCGAAAAGCATCATCCTCTCTTCCTCTGATGCCAGTAATTATCTTAATACATCTGTTAAGAATTTATATATATAGGGGAAAAAAAGACTAATGTTTATTCCCCTTTCAAACTAAAGGATGGCGTATAATGCTACCGCTCTTGGATCGAGAATAAGGAAGCAGTCTAGAGGAAGCCTCTTCGTCTTCAACATTGCGAAGAGATCTATGAAGAAGATGTATCGCAGGTTTCCACAACTCTCTATCCAACTAAGATTAGACAGACGTTAATAGTTGTTATCGTCGATCGAGAAGATTCTCACGGACGTGCAACATCGTGCAGCGAACCTCTTAAGGATCGTTACGTTCCGTGTGTGTTCCAAACAGGTTCTCTCTTGTTAACGCGAACAGGGGCGAAAAAAGAGATTCTCGATGCTCCTTGAGATATGAGAGAGCTGTGGAATTGGCCTAATTGATTTAAAAATTCATTTTGTCCCTCCTTGGGATCGAACCCCCTTCCAGTTAGACGGAACGAAATCAGGAACGAACCGTGACGTTACCGAGCCTGCTGTCAGAGAGGCTACTGAACCCTTCGGTTAACAACTCGCTATATCGAGAAATTCTTTTATACTATGTGCCAGAACATCTGTACCATGTCTTGGCCATGACACTTGTCATTCCTCTCGCAAAATCCTCTCATTCATATCAACTTCTCGTCAGTCTGCATGCAGACAGACTCAGAGTGGAGAGGTTTTTGAGGTCCCTTTCTAAGTGAGGCTGATAGAGTAGACCGACTCTCTTGTGAAAGCCTTTAGAAAAGTACTCCAAGAAGGACGTACCTATGTGAATCCAGCCTCTCGAAGGCCAAAATGGGGTGAAAAGCATCATCCTCTCTTCCTCTGATGCCAGTAATTATCTTAATACATCTGTTAAGAATTTATATATATAGGGGAAAAAAGACTAATGTTTATTCCCCTTTCAAACTAAAGGATGGCGTATAATGCTACCGCTCTTGGATCGAGAATAAGGAAGCAGTCTAGAGGAAGCCTCTTCGTCTTCAACATTGTGAAGAGATCTATGAAGAAGATGTATTGCAGGTTTCCACAACTCTCTTTCCAACTAAGATTAGACAGACGTTAATAGTTGTTATCGTCGATCGAGAAGATTCTCACGGACGTGCAACATCGTGCAGCAAACCTCTTAAGGATCGTTACGTTCCGTGTCTGTGTTCCAAACAGGTTCTCTCTTGTTAACGCGAACAGGGGCGAAAAAAGAGATTCTCGATGCTCCTTGAGATATGAGAGAGCTGTGGAATTGGCCTAATTGATTTAAAAATTCATTTTGTCCCTCCTTGGGATCGAACCCTCTTCCAGTTAGACAGGGAACGAAATCAGGAACGAACCGTGACGTTACCGAGCCTGCTGTCAGATAGGCTACTGAACCCTTCGGTTAACAACTCGCTATATCGAGAAATTCTTTTATACTATGTGCCAGAACATCTGTACCTCTGTCATGGTACCCAGCACCCTCTCATATGTTATTTCCGTTTCTTGGTAGGAAAAACTTTATAGGCGTAATATAGTCCATTCAGGGAAACAAACTTCTGCCACGAGGAAAATGGTTCCCATCAGACTCATCCATCTCCTCACTGAGCATGCTCCGTTCTCTAATAAGGCTATGCTTTCGTAAGCATGAGAGCATTATATAATATAGTGCTCTGCCGCGTTACAATCATCTATAAATTCTGATACATTGCGATAAACAGCATTGAAAGGTTGCAAGAGATCTTTCTATTGAAAGCTTCTTAGCAAAACGCAGACAATGTTATTCACGTTTGCCTACAAATCCCCTCAATTCGAGGCTAAGTCCGTGATTGTAGGGGAGAGATACGGTTAGCCAGTCAATCCCGTATGAGAGAGAGATGTAAACAACCGCTCATGACCGAGAACTAGATGGTACTGTGTTGGCCTACAGTGACAGCAGTCTTCGTTCGCTGCCTCGCTGTATTCTTCCTGAGTTGCCAGTTACTCCATTCAATGAAGGAATATGATAAAATTATTATCGAGCCTAAGGAAGTTCTCAATAATGCATATTTAAGCGAAACAACCTTCGTTAAATACAGAAGCTGAGTCGGTGTTGTCGTAACAAACCCTTTAAGCGTAGTCCTTACCTAGGAAAACTCCTGGAAGGATACAGGGAATTCAGTTGCCAACCATAGAGGTAACTATGGTATGCGCATATGACTTGACCATACAGTAGTCTTATACACCAAATTCTCTACTACATTCTTTCCTCGCCGAGGCAAAGAGAGAATGGAAAAACTACTATCTTCATTCTTTTCGTCAATAGAACGAATTAGTATTAGCCGAAGGAGATCCCAAGTGAGAACCGAGGATCGAAGAGAATCTCTCAAGCTTCCTATTCTCTTGGACATAAGACTTAAAGTACGTATTCTACGCGTCTATTACTTGGAAGAGCCTCTAATCAATGAATGAGAGCTCCTCCGAATCTTGTCCAAGAGAGCTTATATGCTTACGCGATAAGATGTCTTGAGATCTTTGTCAATGAGAACTAACCCATTAAGATACAAAGAGTATACATTTTTTGTCAATTATGTGTTATGCACTTACTTGACAATACGTTTAATATCTCCCTAAGGAAGGAAGTTAATTCAGGAACTCGTTAAGTCTTCTTGATTTCCACAGAAATCACGGAAGGAACAGGATTCCTGTTCAGATCTTGAGCTTACGGAAGGAAGATTGATGTTCCCTTTCCGCAGTCATTCCCGAACGCCGAATAGATGAGATTCTTATTAAGAATACTCCCGTAGGTCTTGCCTCGTCATAATGAGGGAAGAGTATGAATGAAGGAGAGAGTCCACGCTGAGAGGAACTGCCTGTTACAGCAGTCTTCTGAATATTGGAGAAGGGCTCCTCTCAGTATCAGAATCATTCTGACAAAAGCGACGGCCGCCTGTGTGACATCTTGCGCCTTTGCTAGGAGAAGGCTGATCCTGCTAAAAACTAAAAAGAGAAGAACTCTTGGAAGGCGATTCACGCCTGAAAGATTCCACGCGCCTGGAAAGTTCCGCTTGTGTGGAAAGTTCCGTGTGCTTGGAAAGTTCCACGCGCCTGGAAAGTTCCGCGCGCCTGGAATGTTCCGCACGTCTGGAAAGAGATTCCCGCTTGGAAAGTTCCGAGTGCCTGGAAGGCGATTCGCGCCTGGAAAGTTCCGCGTGCCTGGAAAGTTCCGCTTGTGTGGAAGGTTCCGCACGCTTGGAAAGTTCCGTGCGCCTGGAATGTTCCACGCGCCTGGAAGGTGACTCCTGCTTGGAAAGTTCCACTCGCCTGGAAGGAGACTCGCGCCTGGAAAGTTCCACGCGCCTTGGAAGGAGACTCGCGCCTGGAACGTTCCGTTAGTGTGGAAGGTTCCGTGCGCCTGGATAGTTCCAAGCGCCTGCTAGGGTCCTCGCGCATGGAAGGCGCCTCGTGCCCGGAAAGTTCCATGGAAAGATCCTTCTGCTTGCTATGCTCCACTTGCTTAGAAGGTTCCTCGCTCTTGGCCGTCTGTTTGCGCTTAGAAGGCGCCTTGCGTCTAGAAAGTTCCTCGTGCCTGTTAAGCTCCTCTCTCCCGGAAAGTTCCTCCTGCCTGGAAAGGGCTTCTGTCCTGCCTGGCGCTTCTTGCCAAGATGGTTCTTCTAGGTCTGAAGAAAACCACTCATCTATAGGAGCTAGTTGCTTGGGAGAAGGCAGAACATTCTCAGGAAGCTCGGACAGAACTCCACGCTTCATGGAAGAATGCGAAACAGGAGATTGGAACTCTGGTTCTCGCTCGGAGGGAGGAACATGGCTCGCGCCTGGTTGCTGGAACGCGGCTCATGCCCAGCTGCTGGAACGCGGCTCGCGCCTGGCTGTTGGAACGCGGCTCGCACCTGGCTGCTGGAACGTGGCTCGTGCCTGGCTGCTGGAACGCGGCTCGCGCTTCTCGCCTGGTTGGCGCTAAGGGTTCTCTTAGTTTCCAGAGAACGCGATAGATCGTCCGAACTCCAAACATGTCCATCTTTGTCTTTATGGATGTAAGATGAAGAATCGGAAGAAGAGACACACTTTTTAAGGATGCCTTTGCAATGGCGATCCTTGGCAGTCTGGGATGCTCCAGATCCTGCCGAGGGGACACCTGATTGGTGGGGATTCTCCATAACCTCCGTAAGGCTTTCGACTTTCCTTCTCCTCTGGGCTTGGGAGCTTGGAAGAGGTCTAGGCCTGGGAGTGAGACAGAGCCAATCAGAACGCACCCTTCACTGCACTGGAAACACTATATTCACTTCTTACCTTTTTTAAGAGCTCGCATTTTGAGCTCCCTCAATTTATTCTTCAAGTTTGTACAAGATGAATTTGTAGTTTCTGTGAGGTAAGAAGGTGATGAGGATGCAACAACTACTAGTATTGCTAATACTCTAACTGCTCGTTAGCACGAGACTTATTAAAGCTTCTAAAGGAAGCGCTTCTAGTCATATGCTTTCTGACTTCCTTAATTAGGAAGTTAGAGTGTTTATATTTCCTCAATCAAGTTTTTTATATTAATATTTCCCTTTATTGCAAAATATGTGAGTGTCTACCGAAAAATTCGGTAGTTTCATGTAAAATTTTCTTCGAAATTTCGAAGCCAAATTCATTAAAAAGTTACTAAAAGCGTATGCCAAACCAAAGACCCAGTACTTCCCTGCAAAAGATAGCCCAGAAGATCGATGGCGATGAAAAATGAAAATCAAATCAGGAGGTACCAACAACGATGTTGTAGGCACCGGCGACAGAGAAAATCTGTTTAGAATACGGGAATGGTTCCTATTCCTGCCACCCAGCGGCAGGGCGGTAGATCTCCTGACCTACCTGTAGCGTGTGCCACGAAATTTGAATTTCTGTCGGGACGACGGAGTCTAAAGCCAAGTATATATCTGACAGGGAAGTTGAATGTATGAAAATAAAGGACTCTGACTTTGCGTTGACAGAGCGAGGAGCGAACTTGTGACTAACGAATCGGTAGACGAGCACATAACCCATTCGTCCAATGAGGAACCACTGTATCTCAAAAGAGTGAAAGAGGAATGAAAATTGAACACTCACATATTTTCCCCATTTCACCTGTTTTCATTGTATATAATCCTTCGTTATCCCTTCTTATTGGAAACACCTCTTATCCACAGACTTTTATATCTGACACTGAAGCAGAAAAAATACCACTTGTCTTCTCGTCCTGTCTAGACTTACCAGTTTTCCCTTCAACCCCTGAAACCTATTTTAGATCATTAAACCTGTCTCTTTGGAAGGTGTTTTTTTACATAAAATTATAAAGACAGAAATACATTTCTTAAAGTACTTTAAAACAAACATATTCAAATATTGCTAAAAAGTGACTAAACATAAATATAAAGAAAGGTGTTGAGGACGTCCGGGCATTTAACGAGGGAATGAGTGCTTTTATTAAAAATTGACTCTAAAAGTTGTAAACTCTATTGAAAATGTACTCTAAAGTTGGAAGCTCATCCTCATGTTGGGCTGAGGCTATTATTTCAAAGTTTTTCATATCGCTCTCCATTTTGCAGATTATTGCAGAGTGATTCCTTGTTTGTTCCTAAACCTTATACAAACCCTTGATCCTTTACGTAAGGAATTACTTTCAGCATAGGCTGGAAATCGGTCGTAGAAGAATAACAACAAGGTGGTTAAGCATTAGGTGCTTGTCTGATAGCCCGAGTCCCGCCTGACTGGATGTAAACATTCTACTTTGCTTTTGGCTGCTGTGGAGAACAGATGTGCTTTCACTCTTTGCCCCATTTCATCGTAAGAACATTTTTCAAGCTTTTGTGAGATTTTTCCATGCTTTTGTGATTTGTGTTTTGTATGCTAACATGCAAACCCAGGAGTCACTTAAGCCTAAGAGGCCCCCATTCTCTCAGCGCATTTGTCCTGAAGGGGAGGGCCGAAAGTGTGGTAGCTTTTGCTCAAGGATTACAATTGATCCTCATGCCCTTTGCGTGAAATGCCAAGTGAGTGAATTTACCATAAATAATCCATGTTATACTTGTGTCTCCTGGTCGGCAGAGCAGTGGGGAAGGTATGAGGGGAGGAAGCAATATCGGGGGAAGTTTTCCAAGGCTTTGTCAGAGGGTTACACACCTCGGACGAACTCTTCCCGTCTCTCTGCTCGTAAGCTTCCTTGTCCTGCTGTTTCCCCTTCGGGGGGAATGTCTCCCTCCACTTCTGCATTTCATTCGCTGAGCATAGAAGAGGGGGGGTGGGAGGGAGGGCTGTCAACTTGAAGTTGTGGTCAGGGACTTCTGCTCACTCTGGCGGAGATTTTTTCCTCCTCGGTGCAAGTAGGGGTTCCTTTTACTAACCCAATTTTTGCTCCCTCAGGTGTGGCTGTCTCCACGTTTGGGGACTTGAAGCAGGCTTGGCTGAAAATGGGGCTGCCAGGTATACCTTCACTCCAGGGGTTTATGCAGCATTTTCCGCCTGCTCCTATGACTCATAGGGCTGCTGCAGGAACAACGACCCTTTCCATACCCGGGTATGTGGCACGTCCTTATCTGGTTTACACCCAACACATTTCCACGGTAACACCTTCAGTAGTGGTGTCATCTGTGCCGTATACTTCGAGGTCACATCCATCCCTGCCCCTTCCTCTTTCAGGTTACGCGGTCTTGTCTTCCCCAGTGACTTATGAGGACAGCTCTAAGAATGACATCCCCATTGTATCTTCCTCCTGTTAAATTCGTGCCTGTTTATTCTGTGCCTGTGCCTGCTGTTGTACCCATTCCTGATCGCATGAAAGCTGCTGTGGCGCCAGTCCTTTCTGTCCCAGCTGCTCTGGAGACTGCTGCTTTGGCAACCACTCCAGTGGCATCTTGGAATGGGGACTTGACTGCTGGGCTGAGGAAGCTGACGAAGAAGAAGTCTAAGAAGTGCAAGGTGCCATTGTCTTCCTTGTCGTCTTCATCTTCGTCGATGGCAGCCTCCTCCCCTTCATCTTCCGAGGCTCTGTCACTACTCAGGCACGGTGCAGAGGGAAGTCCCGCCTTGCCGGTGATCGATCACTTAGGCGATTGTTCGGCCCAGGTTTGATGTGATGATCTTGCAAGGTTGTACACGTGGCGAGACAGGTAGGAGATTCCCGTTCAGTCCTCTTGAGAGGTTTCGACCTCTTCGAGGACTGGGATGCATTGTGGGGACCGTACTTGCTCTTGTCATTCTTCATTCAGGTGGACCCTACTCCCCATGCAATCCTTGGTTGCGATTACATGACTGAACAGTCCCGGTGTCAGATAGCTTTTCTCCTGAAGTGCGTGAGCATCATTCCAGTCCTCGGCGCAGTGTTTCTCCAGAGGGAGAGCACTCTTCTAGCCCTGCGATTTGTTCATCACCGTGGGTTAATAATTGTTCGTAGCACGCTCTCTCTGCTAGTTCTGCTGGCAGGGTGAGCAGGAGTGTCTGTTCTTCCTCACCTGTCCCTTCAACTTCCTCGGGATACACCGGGAGGAGCGAGGCAACCAGTGGAAACCCTGAGGAGTGTTCTCCTCAGGGTTCAGCCACAAGAGTGTACAATCCCAGCATGGTCTTAGGATCCGAGAAGTCGTACACTCGAGTGGTTCGGGAAGGTAATTGGGTTCTGTTGAGGTTCTTCCTTCTGAAGGAAGAGGGTCAAAAGATGGTTGTCTTATCCTAGAAGGACTTGACGGTCCTTCCCCACAGGATGTAGTTACTTCCAAGATCCAGAGGCCGTTTGTTGAGGTCATTGTACTAATTCGTCAGCACAGTGACCTGGGTGAAGGGTCCACAGTACCTTCTTCAGACCGCCCTTCACAGTTGGAGTCATTCTGGGGCCCTAAGAAGGAAGCCAGAGCTTCTGTGGGCTTGCCGTAGTCGTCTTTCTCCGAAGGTGTGCTGGACCAGGTGAACAATCTTGTTTCAGGGCTAGAGATCTCACTCAGATTCAACAGATCGGACAAGCTGCTTTTCCCTCCTCTACCTCGACAGAGGTGTTTCTATTCACCCTCAGATAACCCTTTGTCAACTAAGCAGGTTGGTTTGCTGCTGCAGAACATTGTTGCCGGGAGGCAGCGAGCTTGGAAGCTACCCCTATGGCAGCTTTTCAACCGATCTCCTGGTTGCATGCGTGGTCCCTCACAGTATCCAGAGTTGCTGCTTCGGGACCGATAGTTCCTGGAGAAGACTCGGATTTCAGGAGGCTTTGCCAGTCTGGAGGTGGGGCTATTCCCTACCTGGCCCACCAGATGGCAAACCTGTCGGCTGAAGAATTAGTTCACGGTGGAGATGGCAATCTCAGTACTCACCTCGATCAGGGAGAATGACTTCATGATTTCAGTGGATCTGAAGGATGCGTATTTCCAAATACCCATCCATCAGTCACCCAGAAAGTACCTTTGCTTTATGCTTGAGGGGGCATTGTTCCAATTCAGGGCACTTTGTTTCAGACTCTCAACCGCCCCTCATGTGTTCACGAGAGTTTTCACCCTTTTTCAGCTTGGGCGCCCCTTGGTCGGGATATGTGCTTTTGAGGTATCTCGACAACTGGCTAGCTCTGGCGAGAGGAGTTCCTCGCAGTTGCTACAGTACAGGGATCGATCCTTCTCTCGACTTTTGGTGCGATCCTCAGGATCTTGGTAATTGTGGAGAATCAGATCTCATTCCCAAGCAGAAGTCACGTATCTGGGCATGCTGATCGA
>NC_061101.1:24708595-24726222 GCF_015104395.2 Macrobrachium nipponense | reverse complement strand
TTTAACTCACTAATTAAGGATCAGTATCGGCTCCCTATCCCAGCAATGTATCCGCAGATACGTATAAACCAGAGAGAAGATCTCTCGCAGGTTATCTTGACATCCTTTTGGGTAATGGGAAGTCAACACAGAGTTGCATATTCCGTATGTGACGCTAATATGTTATGGAAAGAACAAGAATTCGCAAAAGCTCGCACTTCATGCGCTTTTAATTCTCAGCTGTTTTGAAGGAATCATCAAGGCACTTATGAATTGCCCTTCAAAAAAAAAAAAAGGAGATCACACCTTGTCCTCAAAGAAGGTCAGGGGCATTCTTTGATATGGGAATGCTCTTCTGGATGCAAGCCTGGAGCCTGGCTTGGTGCTTTCGCGCCTGGCCAGGCAGCCTCGCGCCTGGCTGGCGCATTACTCTCAGCTGGCGCCTGGCGCCCGTCTGGCGCTTCTGGAGCCTGGCGCCTGGCTGGAGCCTGGCTCCTGGCTGGCGTTTTTTGTCGCCTGGCGCCTGGCGCCTGGCTGGCTCCTCCCCACTTGCTGGAGCTTCGAGCTTGGCTGGAGTCTCGAGGCTGGATGGCGATGTCCACATCGGACACTCTCACCTGTCCGATCTGTTCGCCTCTGGCGCATTTGCGCCAGGTTGGAGGCCCGCTCCTTCTCCGCATCAGACAATAAACGGGTTCATTAGATCTGTCTGCCTCTGGCGTTTTTCGCATGTTTGGCATTTGGTCTCCTGGCTGGCGCTTCGTTGCCCGAGGATCCTGAAACAAACCACAATTGTTTATCAGGAGACTGGAGAAGGGTGGAAGGAACTCTTCTACCTGGAGCCTCTGGCCTAGGACGAGGGGAGGTGCTTGTAGCCAGTTACATCCAGTAGACGATAGGATATCTAAATAGGACGAGAGAGAAGAGTCTTGGAAGTTGAAGGAGACTCCGAGCCGAAAGTGGGCGAACCCAGGCTTTCTTAGCTCTTATCGTGTCCCTCTGAGTACCTTCTGGGAAGCGCTTCGAGCCCTCATCGCACCCCAAAGACTCTGTAGGGAAACGTTAAACCATTTCTTCTTCCGAAGATAAAACTTACGTACCCTGCCTGGGCAAAGAAACCCTTCTATCTCTTCCCTGTATCAATTGGGTAAGTCCCTTGACTTCGAAGCTCTGAGCCAGGATTAGAAGGGTTTTAGTTCTTTGCCAGACATACTATGCTGGCAAGAACCAATCGCCGAGTCTCCATTGAATCTGATGCGAGATTCCAATACACAAAAATTCACTTGTCCTCTTGGTAGTTGGTAGGGCCAAGAGAAACAATGAATTCCCTCATAAAATTTCTTAAAGAAGCTTGAGGAGGAGAAGTTCCAACTTGTCGGAACACGGAATCTGCGGGTCACGAAAAGATCCCAACTCGAAGTACATGATATCCTACCCTTGGTCGTATTGAGGTATCATATAAGATCCTGAAGATCTTAGTCCTCTGCTATCTCTAAGTCCCTTTGTAGAGACAGAGTATAGCCTGCTACTGTATTCTTTGATAGCAGATATATACAAAGGTGATTCTTCTCTCAGAAAGGGAAGAAAAACCGCCATGTGGGTCACAGAGGTATCGGAAGAGGACAGTTTCCTCATTCAACCCAGCACGATCTGCAGCACTTCTACGTCTTGGCCATGACACTTGTCATTCCCCTTGCAAAATCCTCTCATTCATATCAACTTCTCGTCAGTCTGCACGCAGACAGACTCAGAGTGGAGAGGTTTTTGAGGTCCCTTTCTAAGTGAGGCTGATAGAGTAGACCGACTCTCTTGTGAAAGCCTTTAGAAAAGTGCTCCAAGAAGGACGTACCTATGTGAATCCAGCCTCTCGAAGGCCAAAATGGGGCGAAAAGCATCATCCTCTCTTCCTCTGATGCCAGTAATTATCTTAATACATCTGTTAAGAATTTATATATATAGGGGAAAAAAGACTAATGTTTATTCCCCTTTCAAACTAAAGGATGGCGTATAATGCTACCACTCTTGGATCGAGAATAAGGAAGCAGTCTAGAGGAAGCCTCTTCGTCTTCAACATTGCTAAGAGACTATGAAGAAGATGTATCGCAGGTTTCCACAACTCTCTATCCAACTAAGATTAGACAGACGTTAATAGTGTTATCGTCGATCGGAGAAGATTTCTCACGGAACGTGCAACACGTGCAGTGAACGAACCTCTTAAGGATCGTATGTTCCGTGTGTGTTGCAAAACAGGTTCTCTCTTGTTAACGCGAAACAGGGGCGAAAAAAGAGATTCTCGATGCTCCTTGAGATATGAGAGAGCTGTGGAATTGGGCCTAATTGATGTTTAAAAATCATTTGGTCCCTCCTTGGGATCGAACCCCCTTCCAGTTAGACGGAACGAAATCAGGAACGAACCGTGACGTTACCGAGCCTGCTGTCAGAGAGGCTACTGAACCCTTCGGTTAACAACTCGCTATATCGAGAAATTCTTTTATACTATGTGCCAGAACATCCTGTTACCATGTCTTGGCCATGACACTTGTCATTCCTCTCGCAAAATCATTCATATCAACTTCTCGTCAGTTTGCATGCAGACAGACTCAGAGTGGAGAGGTTTTTGAGGTCCCTTTCTAAGTGAGGCTGATAGAGTAGACCGACTCTCTTGTGAAAGCCTTTAGAAAGTGCTCAAGAAGACGTACCTATGTGAATCCAGCCTCTCGAAGGCCAAAATGGGGTGAAAAGCATCATCCTCTCTTCCTCTGATGCCAGTAATTATCTTAATACATCTGTTAAGAATTTATATATATAGGGGAAAAAAGACTAATGTTTATTCCCCTTTCAAACTAAAGGATGGCGTATAATAATGCCTACCGCTCTTGGAATCGTAGAATAAGGAAGGCAGTCCTATGAGGAAGCCCTCTTCGTCTTCAACATGCGAAGAGATCTATGAAGAAGATGTATCGCAGGTTTCCACAACTCTCTTCCAAAACTAAGATTAGACAGACGTTAATAGTGTTATCGTCGATCGGAGAAGATTCTCACGGGACGTGCAACATCGTGCAGCAAACCTCTTAGGATCGTTACGTTCCGTGTCTGTGTTCCAAACAGGTTCTCTCTTGTTAACGCGAACAGGGGCGAAAAAAAGAGATCTCGAGCTCCTTGAGATATGAGAGAGCTGTGGAATTGGCCTAATTGATTTAAAAATTCATTTTGTCCCTCCTTGGGACGGAACCCCCTTCCAGTTAGGACATGGGAACGAAATCAGGAACGAACCGTGACGTTACCGAGCCTGCTGTCAGATAGGCTACTGAACCCTTCGGTTAACAACTCGCTATATCGAGAAATTCTTTTATACTATGTGCCAGAACATCTGTACCTCTGTCATGGTACCCAGCACCCTCTCATATGTTATTTCCGTTTCTTGGTAGGAAAAACTTTATAGGCGTAATATAGTCCATTCAGGGAAACAAACTTCTGCCACGAGGAAAATGGTTCCCATCAGACTCATCCATCTCCTCACTGAGCTGCTCCGTTCTCTAATAAGGCTATGCTTTCGTAAGCATGAGAGCATTATATAATATAGTGCTCTGCCGCGTTACAATCATCTATAAATTCTGATACATTGCGATAAACAGCATTGAAAGGTTGCAAGAGATCTTTCTATTGAAAGCTTCTTAGCAAAACGCAGACAATGTTATTCACGTTTGCCTACAAATCCCCTCAATTCGAGGCTAAGTCCGTGATTGTAGGGGAGAGATACGGTTAGCCAGTCAATCCCGTATGAGAGAGAGATGTAAACAACCGCTCATGACCGAGAACTAGATGGTACTGTGTTGGCCTACAGTGACAGCAGTCTTCGTTCGCTGCCTCGCTGTATTCTTCCTGAGTTGCCAGTTACTCCATTCAATGAAGGAATATGATAAAATTATTATCGAGCCTAAGGAAGTTCTCAATAATGCATATTTAAGCGAAACAACCTTCGTTAAATACAGAAGCTGAGTTGGTGTTGTCGTAACAAACCCTTTAAGCGTAGTCCTTACCTAGCAAAACTCCTGGAAGGATACAGGGAATTCAGTTGCCAACCATAGAGGTAACTATGGTATGCGCATATGACTTGACCATACAGTAGTCTTATACACCAAATTCTCTACTACATTCTTTCCTCGCCGAGGCAAAGAGAGAATGGAAAAACTACTATCTTCATTCTTTTCGTCAATAGAACGAGTTAGTATTAGCCGAAGGAGATCCCAAGTGAGAACCGAGGATCGAAGAGAATCTCTCAAGCTTCCTATTCTCTTGGACATAAGACTTAAAGTACGTATTCTACGCGTCTATTACTTGGAAGAGCCTCTAATCAATGAATGAGAGCTCCTCCGAATCTTGTCCAAGAGAGCTTATATGCTTACGCGATAAGATGTCTTGAGATCTTTGTCAATGAGAACTAACCCATTAAGATACAAAGAGTATACATTTTTTGTCAATTATGTGTTATGCACTTACTTGACAATACGTTTAATATCTCCCTAAGGAAGGAAGTTAATTCAGGAACTCGTTAAGCCTTCTTGATTTCCACAGAAATCACGGAAGGAACAGGATTCCTGTTCAGATCTTGAGCTTACGGAAGGAAGATTGATGTTCCCTTTCCGCAGTCATTCCCGAACGCCGAATAGATGAGATTCTTATTAAGAATACTCCCGTAGGTCTTGCCTCGTCATAATGAGGGAAGAGTATGAATGAAGGAGAGAGTCCACGCTGAGAGGAACTGCCTGTTACAGCAGTCTTCTGAATATTGGAGAAGGGCTCCTCTCAGTATCAGAATCATTCTGACAAAAGCGACGGCCGCCTGTGCGACATCTTGCGCCTTTGCTAGGAGAAGGCTGATCCTGCTAAAAACTAAAAAGAGAAGAACTCTTGGAAGGCGATTCACGCCTGAAAGATTCCACGCGCCTGGAAAGTTCCGCTTGTGTGGAAAGTTCCGTGTGCTTGGAAAGTTCCACGCTCCTGGGAAAGTTTCCCGCGCGCCTGGAATGTTCCGCACGTCTGGAAAGAGATTCCCGCTTGGAAAGTTCCGAGCGCCTGGAAGGCGATTCGCGCCTGGAAGGCGATTCGCGCCTGGAAAGTTCCGCGTGCCTGGAAAGTTCCGCTTGTGTGGAAGGTTCCGCGCGCTTGGAAAGTTCCGTGCGCCTGGAAGGTGACTCCTGCTTGGAAAGTTCCACTCGCCTGGAAGGAGACTCGCGCCTGGAAAGTTCCGCGCGCCTTGGAAGGAGACTCGCGCCTGGAACGTTCCGTTAGTGTGGAAGGTTCCGTGCGCCTGGATAGTTCCGAGCGCCTGCTAGGCTCATCCACGCACTTGGAAGGCGCCTCGTGCCCGGAAAGTTCCATGGAAAGATCCTTCTGCTTGCTATGCTCCACTTGCTTAGAAGGTTCCTCGCTCTTGGCCGTCTGTTTGCGCTTAGAAGGCGCCTTGCGTCTAGAAAGTTCCTCGTGCCTGTTAAGCTCCTCTCTCCCGGAAAGTTCTCCTGCCTGGAAAGGGCTTCTGTCCTGCCTGGTGCTTTCTTGCCAAGATGGTTCTTCTAGGTCTGAAGAAAACCACTCATCTATAGGAGCTAGTTGCTTGGGAGAAGGCAGAACATTCTCAGGAAGCTCGGACAGAACTCCACGCTTCATGGAAGAATGCGAAACAGGAGATTGGAATCTGGTTCTCGCTCGGAGGGAGGAAACACGGCTCGCGCTGGTTGCTGGAACGCGGCTCGCGCCAGCTGCTGGAACGCGGGCTCGCGCCTGGCTGTTGGAACGCGGCTCGCACCTGGCTGCTGGAACGTGGACTTGCGCCTGGCTGCTGGAACGCGGCTCGCGCTTCTCGCCTGGTTGGCGCTAAGGGTTCTCTTAGTTTCCAGAGAACGCGATAGATCGTCCGAACTCCAAACATGTCCATCTTTGTCTTTATGGATGTAAGATGAAGAATCGGAAGAAGAGACGCACTTTTTAAGGATGCCTTTGCAATGGCGATCCTTGGCAGTCTGGGATGCTCCAGATCCTGCCGAGGGGACACCTGATCGGTGGGGATTCTCCATAACCTCCGTAAGGCTTTCGACATTCCTTCTCCTCTGGGCTTGGGAGCTTGAAGAGGTCTGGCCTGGGAGTGAGACAGAGACCAATCAGAACGCACCCTTCACTGCACTGGAAACACTATATTCACTTCTTACCTTTTTTAAGAGCTCGCATTTTGAGCTCCCCTCAATTTATTCTTCAAATTTGTACAAGATGAATTTGTAGTTTCTGTGAGGTAAGAAGGTGATGAGGATGCAACAACTACTAGTATTGCTAATACTCTAACTGCTCGTTAGCACGAGACTTATTAAAGCTTCTAAAGGAAGCGCTTCTAGTCATATGCTTTCTGACTTCCTTAATTAGGAAGTTAGAGTGTTTATATTTCCTCAATCAAGTTTTTTATATTAATATTTCCCTTTATTGCAAAATATGTGAGTGTCTACCGAAAAATTCGGTAGTTTCATGTAAAATTTTCTTCGAAATTTCGAAGCCAAATTCATTAAAAAGTTACTAAAAGCGTATGCCAAACCAAAGACCCAGTACTTCCCTGCAAAAGATAGCCCAGAAGATCGATGGCGATGAAAAATGAAAATCAAATCAGGAGGTACCAACAACGATGTTGTAGGCACCGGCGACAGAGAAAATCTGTTTAGAATACGGGAATGGTTCCTATTCCTGCCACCCAGCGGCAGGGCGGTAGTCTCCTGACCTACCTGTAGCGTGTGCCACGAAATTTGAATTTCTGTTGCGGACGGACGGAGTTAAAGGCCAACAGTAGATATTGACAGGGAAGTTGAATGTTATGAAAATACAAGGACTTGACTTTGGAGTTGGCAGAGCGAGGAGCGAACTTGTGACTAACGAATCGGTAGGCGAGCACATAACCCATTCGTCCAATGAGGAACCACTGTATCTCAAAAGAGTGAAAGAGGAATGAAAATTGAACACTCACATATTTTCCCCATTTCACCTGTTTTCATTGTATATAATCCTTCGTTATCCCTTCTTATTGGAAACACCTCTTATCCACAGACTTTTATATCTGACACTGAAGCAGAAAAAATACCACTTGTCTTCTCGTCCTGTCTAGACTTGCCAGTTTTCCCTTCAACCCCTGAAACCTATTTTAGATCATAAACCTGTCTCTTTGGAAGGTGTTTTTTTACATAAAATTATAAAGACAGAAATACATTTCTTAAAGTACTTTAAAACAAACATATTCAAATATTGCTAAAAAGTGACTAAACATAAATATAAAGAAAGGTGTTGAGGACGTCCGGGCATTTAACGAGGGAATGAGTGCTTTTATTAAAAATTGACTCTAAAAGTTGTAAACTCTATTGAAAATGTACTCTAAAGTTGGAAGCTCATCCTCATGTTGGGCTGAGGCTATTATTTCAAAGTTTTTCATATCGCTCTCCATTTTGCAGATTATTGCAGAGTGATTCCTTGTTTGTTCCTAAACCCTTATACAAAAACCCTTGATCCTTTACGTAAGGAATTACTTTCACCATAGGCTGGAAATCGGTCGTAGAAGAATAACAACAAGGTGGTTAAGCATTAGGTGCTTGTCTGATAGCCCGAGTCCCGCCCGACTGGATGTAAACATTCTACTTTGCTTTTGGCTGCTGTGGAGAACAGATGTGCTTTCACTCTTTGCCCTATTTCATCGTAAGAACATTTTTCAAGCTTTTGTGAGATTTTTCCATGCATTTGTGATTTGTGTTTTGTATGCTAACATGCAAACCCAGGAGTCACTTAAGCCTAAGAGGCCCCCATTCTCTCAGCGCATTTGTCCTGAAGGGGAGGGCCGAAAGTGTGGTAGCTTTTGCTCAAGGATTACAATTGATCCTCATGCCCTTTGCGTGAAATGCCAAGTGAGTGAATTTACCATAAATAATCCATGTTATACTTGTGTCTCCTGGTCGGCAGAGCAGTGGGGAAGGTATGAGGGGAGGAAGCAATCTCGGGGGAAGTTTTCCAAGGCTTTGTCAGAGGGTTACACACCTCGGACGACTCTGTCCTTTCTCTCTCCTCGTAAGCTTCCTTGTCCTGCTGTTTCCCCTTCGGGGGGAATGTCTCCCTCCGCTTCTGCATTTCATTCGCTGAGCATAGAAGAGGGGTGGTGGGAGGGAGGGCTGTCAACTTGAAGTTGTGGTCAGGGACTTCTGCTCACTCTGGCGGAGATTTTTTCCTCCTCGGTGCAAGTAGGGGTTCCTTTTACTAACCCAATTTTTGCTCCCTCAGGTGTGGCTGTCTCCACGTTTGGGGACTTGAAGCAGGCTTGGCTGAAAATGGGGCTGCCAGGTATACCTTCACTCCAGGGGTTTATGCAGCATTTTCCGCCTGCTCCTATGACTCATAGGGCTGCTGCAGGAACAACGACCCTTTCCATACCCGGGTATGTGGCACGTCCTTATCTGGTTTACACCCAACACATTTCCACGGTAACACCTTCAGTGGTGGTGTCATCTGTGCCGTATACTTCGAGGTCACATGCCTCCCTGCCCCTTCCTCTTTCAGGTTATGCGGTCTTGTCTTGCCCCCGTGACTTATGAGGACAGCTCTGAGAATGACGATCCCCATTCTATCTTCCTCCTGTTAACTTCGTGCCTGTTTATTCTGTGCCTGTGCCTGCTGTTGTACCCATTCCTGATCGCATGAAAGCTGCTGTGGTGCCGGTGCTTTCTGTCCCAGCTGCTCTGGAGCCTGCTGCTTTGGCAAAAAACCACTCCCAGTGGCGATCTTGGAATTGGGGAACTTGACTGATGGGCTGAGGAAGCTGACAAAGAAGAAGTCTAAGAAGTGCAAGGTGCCATTGTCTTCCTTGTCGTCTTCATCTTCGTCGATGGCAGCCTCCTCCCCTTCATCTTCCGAGGCTCCGTCACTACTCAGGCACGGTGCAGAGGGAAGTCCTGCCTTGCCGGTGATCGATCACTTAGGCGATTGTTCGGCCCAGGTTTGATGTGATGATCTTGCAAGGTTGTACACATGGCGAGACAGGTAGGAGATCCCCATTCAGTCCTCTTGAGAGGTTTCGACCTCTTCAAGGACTGGGATGCATTGTGGGGACCGTACTTGCTTTTGTCATTCTTCATTCAGGTGGACCCTACTCCCCATGCAATCCTTGTTGCGATTACATGACTGAACAGTCCCGGTGTCAGATAGCTTTTCTTCTGAAGTGCGTGAGCATCAGTTCCAGTCCTCGGCGCAGTGTTTCTCCGGAGGGAGAGCACTCTTTTATAGCCCTGCGATTTGTTCATCACCGTGGGTTAATGATTGTCGTAGCACGCTCTCTCTGCTAGCTCTGCTGGCAGGGTGAGCAGGAGTGTTTGTTCTTCCTCACCTGTCCCTTCAACTTCCTCGGGATACACCGGGAGGAGCGAGGCAACCAGTGGAAACCCTGAGGAGTGTTCTCCTCAGGGTTTCAGCCACAAGAGTGTACAATCCCAGCATGTCTTAGGATCCGAGAAGTCGTACACTCGAGTGGTTCGGGAAGGTAATTGGGTTCTGTTGAGGTTCTTCCTTCCGAAGGAAGAGGGTCAAAAGATGGTTGTCTTATCCTAGAAGGACTTGACGGTCCTTCCCCACAGGATGTAGTTACTTCCAAGATCCAGAGGCCGTTTGTTGAGGTCATTGTACTAATTTGTCAGCACAGTGACCTGGGTGAAGGGTCCACAGTACCTTCTTCAGACCGCCCTTCACAGTTGGAGTCATTCTGGGGCCCTAAGAAGGAAGCCAGAGCTTCTGTGGGAGTGCCGTAGGTCTTTCTACGAAGCGTGTGCTGAGACCAGGTGAACAATCTTGTTTCAGGGCTAGAGATCTCACTCAGATCCAACAGATCGGACAAGCTGCTTTTCCCTCCTCTACCTCGACAGAGGTGTTTCTATTCACCCTCAGATAACCCTTTGTCAACTAAGCAGGTTGGTTTGCTGCTGCAGAACATTGTTGCCGGGAGGCAGCGAGCTTGGAAGCTACCCCTATGGCAGCTTTTCAACCGATCTCCTGGTTGCATGCGTGGTCCCTCACAGTATCCAGAGTTGCTGCTTCGGGACCGATAGTTCCTGGAGAAGACTCGGATTTCAGGAGGCTTTGCCAGTCTGGAGGTGGGCTATTCCCTACTTGGCCCCCAGTATGGCAAACCTGTCGGCTGAAGAATTGTTAGTTCACGGTGGAGATGGCAATCTCAGTACTCACCTCGAGGTCAGGGAGAATGACTTCATGATTTTCAGTGGATCTGAAGGATGCGTATTTCCAAATACCCAGCCATCAGTCACCCAGAAAGTACCTTTGCTTTATGCTTGAGGGGGCATTGTTCCAATTCAGGGCACTTTGTTTCAGACTCTCAACTGCCCCTCATGTGTTCACGAGAGTGTTCACCCTGGTTTCAGCTTGGGCCCCCTTGGTCGGGATATGTCTTTTGAGGTATCTCGACAACTGGCTAGCTCTGGCGAGAGAGCTCTTGCAGTTGCTACAGGAAAGGGATCGACTTCTCGACTTTTGTTGCGATCTCAGGATCTTGGTAAATTTTGAGAAATCAGATCTCATTCCCAAGCAGAAGATAACGTATCTGGGCATGCTGATCGATACCACAGCAGCATAAGTCTTCCAAGTCTTCCTTGCAGACTCGAGGATCAGCAAGTTCAGGAAGGCAGCTCAACTGTTTCTGTCTTGGCAAGAGCAGCCACCTGAGCTTTGGCAAGTTGTGATCGGTCACCTGTCGACTCTAGAGAAGTTAGTCCTTCATGGGCATCTTCATCAGCAGTCTCTTCAGTGGTGGATAAAACTAGTGTTGGTCACATGTGCAGGATCCTCAATCCTTCCCCATCCCTCTAACAGGGGAGGTGAGGAAGGATTTAGCCTGGTGGCTACAGGACAGGAGCTGAGTTCCACACAACCGTCCAGACATACTTCTGTTCTCAGATGCACACCTGGAGGAATTGCCGACTGCAGGATTGTGGGATTGACACGACAGGCACCTTCACATCAACATCCAGGAACTCAAGGCAGCCTTCTTAGCCCTCTAGGAGTTCCAGGACCGAGTGATGGGACACTCTGTAGTGTTGATGTGTGACATCACCACAGTAGTGGCATACGTCAACAGGCTCATTCACCAGAATCATGTGGTAGGGACAGATTGGTCCCTCCACTCAGACTTGGCAGAAAGGTTGTTTACTTGTGGAGGTATCCAGTGGTAGACCTGTTCGCCACCTGGCAAAACATGAAACTACTGGTTTATTTTTCCATAGTGCCGAATTCATGAGCAGCTGCAGAGGATGCGTTCCAACATCTGTGGAACAACCTTGATGTTTACGCCTTTCCCCCGCTCTGCCTGATTCGCAGGGTGATCAGCAGGGTGCTGATCACCAAGAATCTTTGGATGATTCTTGTGGCTCTTAAATGGCCATGGACTGTTTGGTATCCCAATCTGGTTGGCTCCTCTCCAAGACACCACGAGAGATTCCCCTGTGGCACAAGCTTCTGTGTCAACTGCACATAGAATAGTACCACTCGGCAGTACAGTCCCTGTGTCTTCACAGCTGGGGGATTACCCACCATCTTTTGCAAGTGAGAGGCTTTTCTTGCCGAGCAGCACAGAGATGGCAGGATACCTCAGACAGTCCCTCTGCAAGCAGTGTACCAGGGAAAGTGGGCTGTCTTCTGTGGTTGGTGTCTCCACTCACAGCCACTCTCCAGCAGATTGCGGATTTCTTAGTCTTTATTTGCTGAGAGAAGCTCCTCTCTGTCTCCGTAGTTAAAAGCTATGCGTCTGCCTTGGCCCTAGTCCTGAAACTGCAAGGAGTGGACATTTCCTTATGAGGAGCTTTGAGAGGTCTTGCCCAATCAGAGAACTCTGGCCTCCTGAGTGATATGTGACCCTCGTCTCAAGGAGTCTGACTCATGAACCTTATGAGCCTCTACAAGAGTTGTCAGACAGGGATCTGACCCTGGCATCAGCAAAGAGAGTAGATGAGCTTCATGATCTTTTCTTTTTATGAATGTTTTAAACATTTGGAGCAGATGGGGATCTCTTATGCGTGATTTTGTCCCGGATTTCGTAGCAAAGACTCAATATCCATTGGTCCCTTACACTAGATTCCTTTACGATCCCTCACTAGAGGACTTCTTTGGTAATGACCCAGATGAGATGTTACTTTGTCCCGTTAGAGTGCTACGGCACTATCTGACAGACTCGCCTCTCCGGCTGAAGTCGACACCTCATCATTATCACCGGGGTGAAACAAGAAAAGGTGTCCAAGAACACTACGTGTTTTTGGCTTTGTGAGGTTATCAGGAAAGCATACTCCTCTGAAGGGAGAGACGACACTGGTACCTTTTGTCCAAGAGCCCACGAAATCAGAGGTATTGGTCCTACCCTTGTGTTCCGCAAGAACCTCTCGGTTCCACATGTATTGAAGGCAGGGGTTTAAGCCAACCAGACCACCTTTACTTCCTTCTATCTTCAGGATATAGCCCACCGCTCCTTGGACACTTTTTCCTTGAGACCCATGGTGGCTGCTCCTCTAACTGGACAAGGTTGCATCTTGCCTTGTGTGAATGAGAGTGTGACTGCCTTCTCTTCCTCCTTTCATTCTTCTCTCTTCCTGCAGGCAGAGAGCCGCAGTTGTTACACATTGCAGGTAAGTTATATTACAGAGCTCCATTCTATTCCCTTTCATCAAGGGATGAAAGCAGGTATCCATTCATTCCCCAACAAGGGGGGAAGAGGACACTGGCATGAGACAAACCCAATGCTTGTATATTTGTCCCTTTGCTACTGACTATAAATTTCTTGTTTGCTATTCATAAGAGGTTTTGCTTGTCTCCCTCTTATGAACTGGTCACACAGTTCCCATACTCTGACCAATTGGGCAGAGGCCAGGTTCCCCTCCTCTCTCCTATGACCAGGACAGGAACACCAGTATGTTCACATAACTATCACATTTCTCCCTCCAATCAGCGAGTCTTCCTTATGTAAAGGACTGAGGGTTTGTATTATGTGTAGGAACAAATCACAAATCACAATTTTTGAAAGTAAATTGTCTTTTCCCTAACTATACAAACCTGAGGCCCTTTACATTTATGCCCACCTCATGCCACCCCTCAATCCATTCCTGGGCCTAAAGCAAAGTGGAATGTTTATGTCGGACAAGCAGTTTCTGCCTAACTAACCTTGTTATTCTTCTATGACCGATTTCCAGTCTACACTGAAAGTAATTCCTTATGTAAAGGACCTCAGGTTTGTATAAGTTTGGAAAAATACAAATTACTTTCAAAAATTGTGATACTTGGGTCATGTCATATCTAAAGAGGGAGTTTGAGTAAATGTTGATAAAATCAAAGCACTTGCAAATTTTCCTGTCTCTCAGACGAAGAAGCAAGTTCTTTCCTTTCTGGGGATGGTTGGCTTTTTCAGTCGTTTTGTGAGAGGGTTTTCTACTTTGTCAGGTCCTTTAACAGACATTTCAAGGAATATTGCGCAGTTTGCTTGGGGGGAGTCTCAACATGTAGCTGTTCAGAAAGTTAAAGATGGTTCTGAAATTCTCAAATGGTTCTGAAATTCTCAAATTTCAGTGTACCTTTCACACTAGTGACAAATGCCACACAGGATGGAAGAGGTGCTTCCCTTATGCAGAAATTTGAGAGTGAATTAGATCCGATAGCATATTTTAGCAGGAAATTTAAGACAAAGGGTGGTAATGAGAGGTTAATGGCTACCATGGATAAGGAAGCTTTTGTTCTAGTTTAGTTCATTTTAAGATGTTGTTAAATGGTAACAAGGTAGTAATTCTTACAGATCATAAGCCATTATTGGATCTTTTAAATAAGCCAAATCTGTCGCCTAAGAGAGCTTGGGGGCTTTTGTCAGTTAGGGATTTTAATACAAAGCTCAGGTACATAGAGGGCCAAGACATAAATGTGGTAGCAGATGCTCTTATCAGAAGTTTCTATGATATGGAACGGTTCCACAGAATGGAATGTGATTTTGATAGAGAAGGAACAAGATGAAGTTGAAATGTTGGCAGATGCAAAGGCATTCCTTAGAGGTGAAGTAGTTAGGAAAGGTTATAAGTTACCTTTATCGGGTCTGTAGTTTAGGATATCCTAAATTTGTTGGGTAGGAAAATTGAATATTAGTTAAGGAGTAATGAGAATAATGGAAATACGACACAGATTGTGATTCCAAAAGTCCAGATTCCAGAAGTTTTAGATATAGTACATTGCAAGTTTGATAGTTCACATTTGAGGGTTGAGAAGACGTATAATGAGATACATAATGAATATGTCTGGAAAAATATGTCGGTGAACGTGGAGAATTTGGTGAAGGGGTGTTCGGTGTGTAATGCATGCAAACCAAGGGTGACTTCTTGCAAATTGGGGGCATTTCCAATACCTGCTAGACCTTTTCAGAGACTGTCTACACATGGATATTTTGGGGAATTTTTGTGAATCTGGATATGGCTATAGGTATTTGTTAGTAGTGATAGATGAATTAACAAGGTGGTAGAAATTTTCCCACTAACGCATAAAACAGTAAAGTAAATGGTCATTATATTTTTCAATGGGTTTTGCCTGTCGTTACAGGGTGCCCACAGTGCTTATTTCGGATAATGATAGAGAATTTGTGAATAAGACTTTAGTGTCTGGCAAAAGTTATGGGGATACAGAAAGTAACAATCCTTCCGTACAGGCCAGAAGCTAATGGGTTATGTGAACGGGCAAACCGAAAAGTGCTTGAAGCACTTTGGACCACCATAGGTGGCAATGATAAGAATTGGGACTGGTATATAGATACAGTTGGGCATAGCATTAATACTCTGGTCAGTGAGTCTCTTCAGATGTCTCCGTTTGAGGCAGCGTTTGGTTGACAGGTATGAGGCGTGTTAGATTTGTTGCCCATACCTTCCCGTGGGGAAGATCCGATTAGGTCATTAATCTCTATGGCAAAAGAGAGACATGAACGTCTAAGTAATAATGTTAAGTCAAAGTAAGAAATGTGCTCAATTACAAGTTAGGTTCATAATTTGAGAGTCCATTTAAGGTTACTGAAAAGATAGGAAAAAAGGTTTGTGGTTCTAGATGAGGAAACAGGGTTATCTAGGTTAACGCATATCTCTAAGATCAAGACGACAGCGTAATTGTAAACAGCAACTGATATGGACGGTAAAATGTGGAGACATGAGTCCGTAGAGTTGTATAGGTTTTGGTTATTGAATTTTTAGCTTTTTTATATTATTTTCTTTTTATTTCTGTTCTGTATGAACGCAGCAATTCAGCTAATTATTGCTGTGATTTTTTTTTTGGGTGATTTACGTAAAACAGGGGAAGAAGTACAGTGGAGTTTTATGGGCAATTTTGGGAGGTTTTTGGGTGATGGTGAAATGATGTACTAGCCCGTTGGTAAGTGGGTTTGTATTTTGAAGAGGTGGCTGATATCTTTTATAGGAAGTGCTCTGGTGTTACTTGTGGTTTGGAGGAATTTTAGTGGTAGTGATTCGTAATTTTGGGACCAATTACTTGGTGATTTAGGGCTTGGTGATTAGGGGAGAGTGGGGTAAGATGATCAGGTGGGTATGATGATCACCCCCTTCTCCTGTAAGAAGCAAAGAAGAGATTGACTTGTGCTGCCACCTACTAGTTCCTTTATAAACTAGCAGTATTCTGTGTGAAACATGATGCGCTCAAAAAGCATGTTTGTGGATTATCACAAAAAAACTTAATTTTGACTCCCAAAGTAAAAATTCGGAACAACAGGCCATTTCACCTTTTTCTCAACATACCAGAGGTAAGTTTGATTTCATTAGTTGCATGCACCTTTAAACCTTTGTGTAATATTACCCTCCTTCAGGTTTTGCATATTACGTTGTTTACATGTCATCTTGATCATCTTAATGAAAATGGTGGCAATGGGGTACGATGATCACTTGCAGGTGGGGTACGTTGATCAGAGTGATCATCTTACCCCAATATTAAGGCATCACTCTCAAAACTTTTCAGACTAATTGAATGTATGTAATAAGAAATGCATTATATGATAATTATGAGATATTAAACTATATATTAAATTTAAACTTAAATTAGGCGTACTATTATAGTATGACATTCCATGTATTTATTATACATAAAAAAGTTTTAGGTACATAATTTTATACGTTTTTTTTCAGGTCAAAATGCCCCGTACATACACTAGGAAAACCAATAGAGCATCTACACCTCAAGATGTCCTTGTGAAGGCTGCACAAGCCTGTGCTGAGGTGAAGGGGGAAAAAAGTTTAAAACAGTTGCACGTGAATATAAAATTAATCGAATGACTTTTAAGAGATTCTTTGCAAAATATCAAAAAGATGGACCACAAACATTAGTAGGATACAAGAACCTAGCACAGATAAAGTTTGTATTCAGCCAAGAGCGAGAAAAGGATTTGGCATCTCACATAATAGCTTTATCTGATCGGTACTATGGACTAAGCACTGACAAAGTTAGGTCGTTTGGGCCTTTGACAATTTGCTAAAAGGAATGATATCAACATGCCTAAAAACTGGCTTGAAGAAGAGAAAGCTGGTAAAGACTGGTTTCGTTTGTTCAGACAACGTCAGAGTTTATCAGTTCGTCAACTAGAAGCTACTTCATTGGCACGAGCAACAGCTTTCAATTCTCATGTTGTAAATAAATTTTATGATACTCTGGCTAAGGTTATGGACAAATACAAATTCCAACCTCAGGATATCTACAATTTGGATGAAACAGGGTGTCA
Organism: Macrobrachium nipponense; assembly: GCF_015104395.2. Lineage (NCBI taxonomy): Eukaryota > Metazoa > Arthropoda > Malacostraca > Decapoda > Palaemonidae > Macrobrachium > Macrobrachium nipponense. Next base: position 24,709,436 of record NC_061101.1, on the reverse strand, counting down.
CACAGTCCAATCCCCTGGAAGGGTTGTCACCAAAAGAGGACGAAAACAGCTTGGGTCAATCACCTCAGCAGAGCGTGGGGAGCTAGTTACCCTGGTATATGTAGTCAGTGCAACTGGGAATGTCATACCTCCTATGTTTATCTTTCCACGTCTGCATGTCCGAGATCACATGCTGAATATGGCACCACATGGCTCTGTAGCAGCTGCAAGTAAATCTGGTTGGATAACAGAACAGATCTTCCCAAAGTTTTTGTTACATCTTGTGAAAAACACATGCTGCACAAAAGAAAAACCAGTTCTCGTACTTATGGATAACCATGAAACTCACATCAGTCTTGAAGCTGATTGATTTGCGAAAGAATGGCATAATTTTGCTAACCATCCCACTTCATACATCCCTCCAATTAACAGCCATGTTAAGACAAGAACAAATCTATGGGCCCTTCAAGAAGGCATATTCTCTATCCATGGATGCATGGATGCGCTCACTCCAGGAGAACAGTCTCCATTCATGAAATACCTCACTTTGTGAAAGAAATTCAATCAATTGCAATGACAATTCCTAATATCACATCAGGTTTCGAAAAGACTGGCATTTTTCCATTCAATCGTAACTTGTCCACAGGCCTTGAATTGGCTCCATCTATTGTTACGGATAGACCAGATCCTTCCAGCATCTCACCAGATGTTCCGAAAGTCCAGTCACATGACAAAGACTCTAGTGAAATCCTTTTACTAGAAATCCCTAACCATAGTTTCTGCTGTGGAAAATCCACAAGGCACATGTGGACGGATGATATCATAATCCAGAATATAACTTCCCCTATCCCTAGTACATCAA